>NC_069504.1:448830270-448990672 GCF_027579735.1 Bombina bombina | reverse complement strand
TTGTGAAAGATCTTCCTAGACACAGGCTTAAGAGTCTGTATAAGTGTCAATAACAGAATCTGAGAAACCTCTAGGTTTCAGAACTAAGCTTTCAGTTTCCATGCCATCAAGTTGAGAGATTTTGGATACGGATGGAAAAATGGGACCTTAGACAGATGGTCTGGCCAAAGAGGAAGAGTCCAAGGAGGGCAAACTGACATCTGAACCAGATCTGCAAACAAAATCCTGCATGGCCATGCTGGAGCAATCAGATTATAAAGGATTTCTCCTGTTTTATCTTGGAAATTACTCTGGGAAGAAGAGGAAAAAGAAAGGAAGACTGAAATGACCAAAGGAAGTACTAAAACATCCATTGCTACTGCAGGTGGATCCCTGGATCTCGCAAAATTACCTGGGAAGTTTGTTATTCAAATGAAAGGCCATCAGATCTACCTAGACCCCAAAGGTCCACTATCATTTGGCATCATGATTAAGAGATTAAGAGACTATTCCCCTGGATGAAGAGACTGATGATGTCTGCTTCCCAAATGACCACTATTGGAATATTAACTGCAGAAATTCGTCAAGAATTGGTTTCTGCCCAGGAAAGAATTTGTGGCTCTTGCTTCGTGGCCAGGAAAACGCAAGTTTTCCAATGGTGATTGACATAAGCTACTGCTGTAACATTGTCTGACTGAAAGTAGAGGTAAGATTCCCTCCTTGAAGGCCAAGCATGAAGGGACCTTAAAAAAAAAAATTTTTAAAAAAAAATAAATATTTGAAAAAGCAGGAATGTAAAGGCCCATATTTGTTTAGCACCTGGGTAGCACTTGCTAATTGGTGGATAAATGTAGCCACCAATCAGCAAGCGCTACCCAGGTGCTAAACCAAAAATGGGCAGATGCAAAAGCTTACATTCCTGCTTTTCAAATAAAGATAGCAAGAGAACGAAGAAAATTTTATAAATAGGAGCAAATTAGAAAGTTGCATCCATCTGAATCACGAAATCATTTTGGGGGTTGTGTGTCCTTTTAAGGTTTGTAAAGAATATAAAATGTTTAACTTTAAAACATAAAAGATGAAGATTCATGAGGAGAGAGGGACTTTGTCTCGTATCTTAGTATTGTTCCCTATTAAGATCTGTTTGGGATTCGGTTATTAATAGGATGGCGAAAATCTTTAAAGGACCAGTCAATGCAGTAGAATTACATAATTAACAAGTATATAATAAAAAGACAATGATTTAACACTCTAAAAAAAAAAATCTGACAAATGTATTTTTACTCCCATTTTCTGGCTCCCTGTATCATGTGACAAACATCAGCCAATCTCAGACTAGTATACGTATACCTTGGGAGCTTGTGCACATGCTCAGTAGGATCGTGTTTCACAGAAAATGTGAATATAAAAAGACTGTGCAAAATTTGACAATGGAAGTAAAATTGGAAAGTGTCTTAAAAACTGCATGCTCCTTCTGAATCAAGTTTAATTATACTTGAGTGGAAAGGTCCCCTCCTCTATTTCGACTTTTAGAATAGTCCTATCCAGTTACCCTACCCTTACAGAAAATCTTTATTTAGAATGGTAAACTGACAATAGATTGATTTCCAAATATTGGAAACAAACTCGAATACCATTGAATCTTGAATGGCTAAATTTGGTTTTGTATTTTCACTTGAGAAACACTTCACTACATTCAAAAAAAAAAAAAAAAAAAAAAAAAAAACACAAAACACTAGAACAAGCAGATAGGTTAGAGCAATACTGGACATCTTTATCCCTTTAGTGACCAGACCATTTTTCAATTTCTTACCCTTAAAGTGCCAGTAAACGTAAAAAATAACGTTAGATAATTCTGCACATAGTTATATAACATTATATTAGTGCTAGTTTTTTTTTTTTTATTATATAATATCTCCGGTGATTTTTTATAAAAATAAGAGGGTTTTCCAGACCCGCCCTCTGTGCTCGTCTGGTTTTCCCCTCAGAGAGCATCGGGCCAGCCGTTTAGTCACAGTCTGGCCGCACCACTACATTCAATGCAGCTCGCTCCTGCTCTGTCTGACAGCAGGAGCGAGCTGCATTGAATGTAATGGCGCGGTCAAGCCAGGCTATGACTAAACGGCTGGCCCGATGCGCTCTGAGGGAAAACCCTCTTATTTTTTATAAAAAAAAAAAAAAAAAAAAAAAAAAAAAAATCACTGCACTATGTGCAGAATTATCTAACATTTTTTAGGTTTTACTGGGTCCTATTTTTACATTTCTGTGATGTTTGTATTTAGCTGTAATTTTCCTCTTACTCATTTACCATAGCCACATATATTATCTTTATTATCTAGAGATACCATTATTTTTCATCATATAATTCACTATAAAAAAATTTTTAATATAAAATGATTTTAAAAAAAAAAAAAACACACACCACACATTTCAAGCAAACCATTTTACCGCCAAAAGTGATCAAATTAAAAAAAAAAATTGTTACCATTTTTCACTAACTTTAGGTTTCTTACTGAAATTTGCAAACGGCCGTGTGCAATTATGGCACAAATGGTTGTAAATGCTTCTCTGGGATTCCCTTTATTAAGAAATAGACATATGGCTTTAGCATTGATTTTTGGTAATTAGAAGGCCGTTAAGCACCTACACTTGTATTATGCCCAGCAGTGAAGGGGGTTAATTAGGTAGCTTGAAGGGTTAATTTTAGCTTTAGTGTAGAGATCAGCCTCCCACCCCCCTGATCCCTCAAACAGGTCTCTACCCTCCCCCACCTCACAATTGTCACCGCCATATTAAAAAGGGACAGTCAACTCCAGAATGTTTTTTGTTTAAAAAGAAAGAGAATCCCTTTAATTACCCATTTCCCAGTTTTTCGTAACCAACAGTATAATACATGGTTTTACCTCTGTAATTATCTTGTATCTAAGCTTATGCTGACTGGCCCCCTTACTTCAGTTCTTTGACAGACATGCAGTTTAGCCAATCAGTGCTCACTCCACGTGCATGAGCTCAATGTTATCTTCTACGAAACACATTAACTAATGCCCTCTAGTGGTAAAAAAAAAAAAAAAAAAAAAAATTCAGATTAGAGGCAGTGTTCAAGGTTTAAAATATTAGCATATGTACCGCCTAGGTTTAGCTTTCAACTAAGAATACCAAGAGAACAAAGCAAAATTGGTGATAAAAGTAAATTGTTAAGTTGTTTAAAATTACATGCCCTATTTAAATCATGAAAAAAATTTGGACTTGACTGTCCCTTTAAGTACTGGCAGAAAGTCTGCCAGTACTAAAATAAAAGGCTTTTTTTTTTTATAATATATTCTGTAGTGTTGGATCCCCCTTAGCCCCCAAACAGCTCTCTAACACTCCCCCGTCTACCCAATTGCTGCCATCTTGGGTACTGGCAGCTGTCTGCCAGTACCCACTTAGCAATAAAATTTGGTTGTTTTTTTTTTGTTTTTTTACACCATCCCTTTTAATGTTATTCCATCATTTAGGTTAGCCCAATCCCCCCCTCCCTCCCAGATCCCATTCCCAACCTTTATTCCCCCCTCCCTCTCCCACCTTCCCTTACACTTAATCACTTTACTGTGATCTGAAACGGGTGCATGCGCACAACTCCCGCACATTACCGGAACTGAGATCCCCGCTGGCTGTAATAGCTCCAGCGATAGGCCGCCCACCCCGCCTCCCTGCTATGGGCTCCCACCCACGAACGATGGGCACCACCACTGTCCGATGCAGAGAGGGGCCAAAGAGTGGCCCTCTCTGCACCGGTAACTCTGCAAATCTATTTCTGCAGTGCCCCACTCATGGGGACAGAGAGAATCCTGACAGCCCCACAACTGCACACTGGCAAATCGCCAGTAACAAATATAGCAGTGCAGTGGGGGGGGGGGGGGTATAAGAGGGAAGAGAGCGGTTTCCGAGATAAAGGAAGTTGAGGAGAGATATCCCGCCCCCCCCCCAAAACTGCATACTGGCAGCAAGTACCTAAGATGATGGCAACCACAGAGAGCTGGTAGGTGTAGGGGTTAATCACTACACTACTACCCCTTCACTGACGAGAATTTAAGAGTTGTGGCGAGCAGCTGCAATAAGCAGCCTTCCAATTTAAAAAAAAAAAAAAAAAAAAAAAAAAAAAACAAACAATGGCAAAGCCAGGCATGTCTGCCAATTCTGAACAAAGTTTTTGGGTCAATTAAGTTATCCCATTGCATCATTTTAGACATAGCTGCAGATTAAAAGGGACACTCAAGTAAAATTCAACTTTCACAATAGAGCATGCAAATTTAAACAACTTTCCAATTTACTTCCATTGAAGGGACACTGAACCCAAATTTTCTCTTTTGTGATTCAGTTAGAGCATGACATTTTAAGCAACTTTCTAATTTACTCCTATTAACAAATTTTCTTCATTTTCTTGGTATCTTTATTTGAAATGCAAGAATGTAAGTTTAGATGCTGGCCCATTTTTGGTGAACAACCTGAGTTGTTCTTGCCGATTGGTGGATAAATTCATCCAGCAATAAAAACGTGCTGTCCAGAGTACCAAACCAAAAAAGCCTTTCAAATAAAGATAGCAAGAGAACAAAGAAAAATAGGAGTGAATTAGAAAAATTGCTTTCTCTATCTGAATCACGAAATAAAGATAAAATTGGGTTCAGTGTCCCTTTAACAAAATGTGCAGTCTTTTTAGATTTACACTTTTTGAGTCACCAACTCCCACTGAGCATGTCACAGAATATATGTATATGCACTTGTGATTGGCTGATGACTGTCACATGATGCAGTGGGAGTCGAAATAGACATAACTGAAATTTGGTAGAAAAAAAAATATATTACTCATTTGAAGTTCAGACAAAGTGCTACTGCATCGTCTTATCATGCAAATCTACTGTATTTACTGGTCCTTTAAGACTTTAAAATAATCAATAATGAAAAATATTTACATATGCTTTATCTTAGCTGAATCCGTTTGTTCGCTGCCTATATGTAGCGAAGGTGAGCTGACAACTTCGAGTGTACACACCCTACTTAGGCTTACACCTCGCTACCTTCTACTAGCGGCAAACAAAAAAACAAGCAGGTACTACCACAGTTAAAATAAAATGGATAACAGATAAGTTATCAGCAATTCATAATTATCCACTCTGGGTCACATGCTATGGTTGTCCCAATGTGCATCAAGTGACATCAGCTACTGCCGGTGTTCTGTATTATTTGCGACTTCGTTACTTTCCCCTACCTCTGGCCACGCCTACCAAATTCTTAAAAAGCCAGTTGTTGACGCATGCGCTCACTGCAGCATTGCTACAATAAAGTGCAAAATTACACTAAATAGCATGCACGCGCCCATGCCGCAATCTGCAAATATCACAGAAGCAGGTCAAACAGTTTTGGCACTAGCTGGGTCAGGTGGCATACAAATTGGTCGTAATGGATCATACCTATTTTACATAATACCAATATTTACAAATACTTGGGGGACATCTAAGTGCTTGTAACTATGTATATTGTGAAAACATATTTACGATCAATTTGAATGCTATTTAGTGTCATTTTGCACTTTATTGTAGCAATGCTGCAGTGAGCGCGTGCATCAACAACTGACTTTTTAAGAATTTGGTAGGTGTGGCCGGAGGTAGGGGAACATAACGAAGTCGGCAAATAATACAGAACACTGGCTGCCAAATTCTATTTGCTAATCCAGTATAGTAACAAAGTGGTTATAGCAGCTTGGCAAGTTTAAACAAAAAACTTTATTTTTCAAATATTAAAACAATAATGTACAAAACGACATGGAGAGTAAAAAAAATATAAATGTATATGTAGTATCCACCATGGGGTCTGATATGTTTCAAACCAAAACACAGTAATCAGACAAAATTTTTATTTTAAACTTGCCAAGCTGCCTGTAACTACTTGTTACTAAAGACAACTGTATGCTATGGAGGGGGGGTCTATCCTACATATATCCATAGTGAAATCATTAGCCCAATTGTCATCAACACTTTGAAAATATCAGTTACTCATTTAAAATTTTGCCGCTTAGTTTCATTCCTGTTTGTATAAAGGAAAGCACCTCCGTTTACTATATAGATATTTAAACAAAATCTATATTTTTATTTTAAAACTTAAAAAGGTGTCTGAAAAAAGTTGTGAGATGACAGGCACTACCTCCATGCCACGATCCCATTTAGCCCAACTGCTATGGCTTCAGTACAGCCAAATGGATAGTATGTTCCATGCCATCCTAACAGTGTGAAAAAGCACAGTACAGTTAGGACAGCACCCAACAGCCTAACGACAGGAAAAGGTTAACTTATTGATTAACATTAGTTTGTTCAGTTTTATTTTTTTTGCAAGTTAGCCCAGGAATAGAAGAAGAAGTCCAACATAAACTGGAGGGTATATATATATATATATATATATATTATATATATTTATATATATATTATAATAGTGCTTGACAGATATGTTAAAAGAAATTAGGAGCCAGGCATATTTTAGGAGCCAGACAGTTGGATTTGTATATAGATATATGGAGAATAACCCAAAAAGTTAGGAGCCAGGGGTAAAATTCTAGGAGCCAGTGGCTCCCATGTTTGTTTAACCCTGATTATTATATTGTATTATATCCCAGCCACCTAAATTTGAGGTATACTGTCTCAATTTGCACACACATTGTGTGTGTGTGTGTGTGTGTGACAGTGCTTTTTTTGTAAGCGAAAAGGTGTGTACTAAAAATAAAAAGTGCCAGTAATCATAGATTGCTATAGTGTGCTCAGTAACTTTGAGAAAAGCAAAAGGGATAAAGTTATTTACAATATTTCATGTATTTTGCTGCCCCCTTTTGTGAAAGCTAGGAGCATTTAAATGATTATTACAAATAGTGCATGCTTGCTATGAGATGGCAGAACTGGTAGTACTTCGTACCCCCACAAAAAAAGCCATATATTCTCGTTAAAAAGAGAACACAATGTTTGTGATAGTTAAACTGTAATCAAACTGTTTTTCACAGTTTAGCTCCCGTGCAAGTAACTACAGGCAGGTATTCGGGCCTTATTCCTCCTGTCACCCCACTGAGGCCTACACCTCACTACCTTCTACTAGCGGCAAACAACAAAAGACAAGCAGGTGCTACCACAGTTAAAATGTCTCAATACTAACTCAACAGATACAGGACTTAAACATCCAGAAAATTCCTTCCCAGGACTCACCGTGCAAAATCACCGTTAGCAATATAAATACCAGCAGCACCGTGTGCTACGATGTCGCCGGATTCCACCAACCAACAAGCTGCGTCAGTATTAATGGGCGGGCAAATATGGAGGGGATAAACGTCATAGCCCACGGTCCAATGCCAGCAAACATGGAAGGCAGGCGGGGTCGGGTTATGAGAACATTTGAGAACAGTGCCCTTCTATGCATGCGCACCAATGGCTGATTGGGCTGTTGGTAACGTTAGAAGGAGTGTTGCTTTTCTCCTTAGTAACAAGGGGTGGCGGTGGAGATGGTGCGTGTTTGAGAAACTGCTCTGTCATTCTCTGTGCATACAAACCAGGCTAGACGTTTTTTTATTTTGTAGGTCAATGTTACCAAACTATGAAATACTTCCTGAAATTCATGTGAAACTAAAAATATTTTATTTGTGTGTGTAAAAGACTATTCACGCAACGCCACGTTGTTTATGGAAGTCTAAAGATGACACTACTAACGTAATAGAAGTTATAAAAATGAAAATATTGTGTGCTATGCATATTTAGGCAGTATTATAAACGTATTTTAAATAGATTGAAAATCGTGAGAGCTTTTGTCCAAAGAGAGACAGCAAAATTGGTCGTGTTGTTTTGCCTTTGTAAATTCATCCTAAAAGTCTGTTTTAAGGGATTGCTCAAGTAACTTAGGGGTTGATAACAATCCTTTAAAAAAAATAGTTTCTCTAATGATTTTCTAGCGAACATCACCAATTTACTTGTGATTTCTTTGTTACAAAAATGTATGAATCAATCTAGTGGAAACAAAATGTTTACAGGAAAAAAAAAAAAAAGCATTGTTTATGCTTCAAAAAGTGAGGCATTGCAGAAAAGGCATTATGGAGGTCACTGCAGGCTAGCAGATCACAGGGACATCGATTGCATGCCTGTTAGTGGGGTGCCTCTGTTCCTTGAAATACACTCCGCGATCAGCGTGTATCTCATGCTGTTGCTGGACGCCTGCAAATGAGGCTATCCAGTAGGGTTGCCACCTTCAATACAGAAAAATAAGGAACGCCTGCAGCAGTGGGGTACACACCCCTCGGGGCCACGATGACCACAGGACCGATGACGTGCCAGTGGTGGTAAATCACACACAGCATATATATATATATATATACATACACGCACACACAATGCAATAGCATATTATTCTCTTATTCTCACTAAACTGTACCATTTGCTCTCAGCTGTCAGAAGGGTTTGAAACATGGAGGAGGCCTCACAACAAATTGCAAGGTATAATATATATATCCTATATAATAAAAGGCCAGGTATGTTTGTCAGATTCAGTCATGCGCAGTAGAGACAAACATACCTGGCCTTAATCAGTTTCGGAGCGAGGCCAGTAACAGCTGTGAGAAGTGGCCGCGCGCTACATGGCATCTGTATCGGCTTGGAGCAAGGTGAGTGACAGCTGGCGAGCGCGAGGTACACAGCATACAATTTGAACAGCTGTGAGGTCTGGCGAGTGCGAGGTACACATTGAAATAGCCTGTGGCGCGAGATAGGGAGCGCGCACGCTACATGGCATCAGTGTCGGTTTGGAGCAAGGCCAGTAACAGCTGTGAGGTCTGCCGTGTGAGAAGCGGCCGCAAGCTACATAGACTCTATCATCTCCCTAGCGCTCCCTGTGCAGATCCTGAAAATGAATAACACTAGGGAAGCCAGCCAGCTGACAGGGTCCTGCAGCGCATAAGGGATCCTTTTGCGATAGTGCTGATGGAAGGAGGAGGGGGGGGGGAGAGTGAGCACAAAAGAGGGGGGGGAGTGAGCACAAAAGAGGGGGGGAGAGTGAGCACAAAAGAGGTGGGGGGGAGAGTGAGCACAAAAGAGAGGGGGAGAGTGAGCGCAAAAGAGAGGGGGGGAGAGTGAGCGCAAAAGAGAGGGGGGAGAGTGAGCACAAAAGAGAGGGAGGGAGAGTGAGCACAAAAGAGAGGGAAGGAGAGTGAGCACAAAAGAGAGGGAGGGAGAGTGAGCACAAGAGAGGGGGGAGAGAGAGAGAGCGAGCAAAAGGGGGGAGAGAGAGCAAAAGACAGGGGGAGAGAGAGAGCAAAAGAGAAGGGGAGAGAGAGAGCAAAAGAGGGGGGAGAGAGCGCAAAAGTGGGGGAGAGAAAGCAAAAAAGAGGGGGGAGAAAGAGCACAAAAGGGGTGGAGAGAGCACAAAAGGGGTGGAGAGAGCACAAAAGAGGGAGGAGAGAGAGCACAAAAGAGGGAGGAGAGAGAGCACAAAAGAGGGGGGAGAGAACACAAAAAGAGGGGGGAGAGAGAGCACAAAAGAGAGGGGGGGGAGAGAGCACAAAAGAGAGGGGGAGAGTGAGCACAAAAGAGAGGGTGGAGAGTGAGCACAAAAGAGAGGGGGGGAGAGTGAGCACAAAAGAGGGGGGGAGACTGAGCACAAAAGAGAGGGAGGAGACTGAGCACAATAGAGAGGGGGGGAGACTGAGCACAAAAGAGAGGGGGAGACTGAGCACAAAAGAGAGGGGGGAGACTGAGCACAAAAGAGAGGGGGGGAGAGTGAGCACAAAAGAGAGGGGGGGAGAGTGAGCACAAAAGAGAGGGGGGGAGAGTGAGCACAAAAGAGAGGGGGGGAGACAGCACAAAAGAGAGGGGGGAGACTGAGCACAAAAGAGAGGAGGGAGAGTGAGCACGAAAGAGAGGGGGGAGAGTGAGTACAAAAGAGAGGGGGGAGAGTGAGCACAAAAGATAGGGGGAGAGTGAGCACAAAAGATAGGGGGGAGAGAGAAAGCAAAAGATAGGGGGGAGAGAGAAAGCAAAAGAGAGGGGGAGAGAGTGAGCAAAAGAGGGGGAGAGAGAGAGAGCGCAAAAGAGGAGGAGAGAAAGAACAAAAGAGGGGGAAGAGAGCAAAAAAAGAGGGGGAAGAGAGAGCACAAAAGAGGGGGGAGAGAGAGCTCAAAAGAGAGGGGAGAGAGAGAGCTCAAAAGAGAGAGGGAGAGTGAGCACAAAAGAGAGAGGAGAGTGAGCATAAAAGAGAGGGGGAGAGTGAGCACAAAAGAGAGGGAGAGAGAATGAGCAAAAGAGAGGGGGAGAGAGAGAGCAAAAGAGAGGGGGAGAGAGCCCAAAAGAGGGGGGAAGAGAGAGCACAAAAGAGGGGGGGAGAGAGAGCGCAAAAGAGAGGGGGGAGAGAGAGCGCAAAAGAGGGGGGAGAGAGAGCGCAAAAGAGAGGGGGGAGAGAGAGCGCAAAAGAGAGGGGGGAGAGAGAGGGAGCAAGGGCTGGAACCGCAGTACTTAAAAAATTGGCCCGTGTACACGGGCTTTAGGACTAGTATATATATGTTTTGAAACCACAAATTCACTGCATTGTGTTTTTACTTTGACAATGTTGATTTTACAAATTACTTGTATCCAGAAGCAGATAGCAGCAACAATAAATAAGGTGACCGAAAAGTAATTCCTGGACTGTAGTTGCACCGGCCTGCTGGTAAAATAGTCTCCCTGTGGAGAGGATATAAAAGGTCTGAGGAAACACACATTGCACTGCAGTGATCTGAAGAAGCGCAAAGTCCAAATTCTCACCTCAATGAGGGTTATTCTTAGGTCTAACAGCAAAACCACCACCCCTTCACGGACGGTTACTGCAAAAAAACAAATACACATAGAAACAAAATTAGTGAAAATATTGTATTAACTGCTTTTCCAGAAATACCAAAAATTAAAATAGACTTGTACTGAGGAGAAGCGGATGGGGATTACATGTGCTCGGTGCCAATATCTCCAGACAAAGATAAGCAACATTAAATCCCCTGCCCGGGCTGCCCCTCCCCTAGCACTGATGATGCAGTGATGACCTGGAGCTGAACTGCCCATACCTTGTAGCTGTGCAGAGAGTCAGACATAAAATGACTTCTAGTCGATCCTTCTATCCTGTCCTACCGCTGCTATTATCGCAGCCACTGGCTCTGTTTTTGGCTCTCTCTGTGATGCACTGCGTTACTAACAAATGCGCAGTAACAACAAAATCACTGTGCGGGCACGCTGCCACGTACATTACAAAGATCATTGGGTCAGCCTCCCAGCAAGTGTGTTAGATTGACCTGGCTCACAGGGATGCTTCTGGCTAACCGGGCCCCTGACTCCAGTCACCCACTGATGGCGGCCCTGGCGCGGGCTCAAGAAAGACAACTCGGAAAATACATATTGATTCAAAACGGGACGCGCTATTTTATTCTCAAATACGGGACAATTCTGTATTTAAAGGGACGGGTGGCAACCCTACTATTCAGCAACAGTGCAGTAACAGAGTATATACTTAAAGTGACATGAAACCCTACATTTTTCTTTCATGATTCAAATAGAACAATACCATTTTTTAGAAAACTGTCAATTTACTTCTATTATTTAATTTGCTTCACTCACTTGGTATCATTTGTTGAAGGAGCAGTAATGCACTACTGGGAGCTAGCTGAAAGCCAATGACAAGAAGCATATGTATGCAGCCGCCAATAAGCAGCTTTTGAGCCTAAAAAGGTATACTTTTCAACAAAGGATACAAAGAGAACTACATCAATTAGATAATAGAAATAAACTGGAAAATTATTTAAAAGTGCATGCTCTATCTGAATCATGAAAGAAAAAAATTGGGTTTCATGTTCTTTTAAAATGGAGCCTAGATACTGACAAGCCGCAATGCATGCTGGTATCGGGCTCACTGGATGCCTCAGAAGTAAGGCAGTGATGCCAAATAAAGTGCCTTATGGTTAAGAGAGCACTGTCACAATGAGCCACATTAACGCATATGTGCGTTATGTATGTTTCTCTGAAATGTACTGAGCAGTTTAGTATTCACTCATTCATGACAGACAGATGCAAAGTCATGCTAAAGTGGTTATCCCTTTCTGCATGCCACTTTTGTAAAATAATGGAGTTAGCTGCTTTTTATAAGGGGCCTTTTAGTCAATTAGGGCCACAGCTGATGTTTTTACTCATGTTTTATTGTCTTTAAGTTTTGATTCTTTGTTCTAAAGCTCTTGTTTTGGGAATGTGTTCACCTTTCTGTGTGTGACATTGGGCTATGCTGTTGAATAACATACATTTAATTGTTATGCTCTCTCTCTTCTAAATTAGACCAGGGCACACATGATTTCTTATAAGTTAGGTCAATGAAGGGGGGCACTGAGAAGTTGGGCTATAGGACCTTGACAGAGGGCCCGGCACATAAGGAGGCCCCAACTGGATGCTCCTGGTGTGCTTATACTCACAGTTACAGTTTGTTAAATGAGCTAGCGCAGCAATGACAATTGAACTACTCTAGCAATTGTGAGGGAGCCGGTGGCAGCAGGCAGGCTAATTTTAGTATGGGACAGCTGCACTATTGCTTGTGAGCTGGGGTGGGCAGCAGATCATAAGAAGCTATGCAGTGCTTATAGCTGTGCTGGCAGTAACTAAGCAGTTAAATTGACAATACTCATATGCTAAATCACTTGGAAGTGACGAAGCATAACTTTAAAAAGCTGACATGATAATATCACATATGTAAAAAAGGAAGATATTTTACCTCAAAATTTCTTCAGTTCATCAGAGTAAGTGCTCTGTGAACAGTTAGATCTGCTATAAAGCTGCAGGTTGAAAAAAAACAATAGGGACAGCATTTTACAGTTACGCTGCATCACTTTCAAGTGCTTCAACATTTTGGTATCATGTCCCTTTAAGGGTGGATAGGAGGTCTGTTGCTGTGGGGGCCCTGTATTGTGGGGCTCAAGAGTATGGGGTCCATGGCAAGGAATATAAGAGAGAGAGAGACGTAGGGTTGTGGCTTGGGATCTCCACGCCACCATGCTTGCAGAGTACCATACAGTATGCCATATTTCCAGGGGTTTGAGAATGAACACACACCCCACACTGTTGAGGAACAACAGAGAATATTTTGGCAAATTTAAAAGCTATCTTGTATAAATGTTCATATGATTTAATAGTTTTAGCTGTGGAATAACACAGAAAGAACAAGTGTCCCATAATAAGGCAGAGTTAAAGGGACAGTGTACACCAATTTTCATATAACTGCATATAATAGACACTACAATAAAGAAGAATATGCACAGATACTGATATAAAAAGTTTTTAAAACTTACTTAGAAGCTTCAAATTTAGCACCGTTGATGAGATTAGAATGGGACACCCAGTGAAAGGGGTAAGGGAAACAGGAATATGAAAAAACAG
Source organism: Bombina bombina (assembly GCF_027579735.1). Classification (NCBI taxonomy): domain Eukaryota; kingdom Metazoa; phylum Chordata; class Amphibia; order Anura; family Bombinatoridae; genus Bombina; species Bombina bombina. The sequence continues at coordinate 448,977,257 of NC_069504.1, read as the reverse complement.
ATTACACAAACAGGAGTCTGTAAATGCATGTATACATCTGATACTGTGCGACTTGGTTAGGAGTCAGAAAATCATCACAATGTTATTAAAAAATAAGCAAAACTATACATTGTTACAAAAACACTCACAGATGTGCTATATAAATGGATTAACTACAAAAAATGTATGCAAAGAAAAATCTAGTGTACAATGTCCCTTTAAGCAAGTTGCTAACATTGGAGGATTTGGACAAATTAATAAAGGAGGTGGATGCTAAAATCAAGGCATTGGAATCAAAACTCCAACGCCTAGATTTAGAGTTTTGCGGTAGATGGGGTGCGTTAGCTACGCGTGGTTTATGTCTAACGCACTGAGTTTTTTAACGCAGGTATTTAGAGTTGAAAAAAAAACCTTCTAACGATACTCCTAACGCGCGTATTTCACACGCGGAATCCCGCCCGCGTTAGACAGTCTCCCATAGAGATCAATGGAAAAGCAAACAAACACGATTTTTTCACCTAACACTCGATCTCGCGAGAAATACGCACAGCTCGGTCATATGACGCATACCACATAATGCACAACAATAACACGCCGCAAATGTCACAACAACAATCACTAAACAAAGCACATAAGCATTACACATTCAGAAGCGGGGGGAATTTTAATAAAATAAAATACAGGGAATACGCATATTATTTAAGATGCGGAAATACGAAAAATAACAACAAGGAAAACAAAAAACACAATCATACACTAGCAAAATACTCGCATTCAAAATTACTATATATTAGTACAAACATACATATACAACACTTCACTAATACCATACCATCGCAAATTAACATTTAAACATAATACTATTGGACAATGTTATAGAAAACGAGCACTATGACATCATCGCATTCTACACATTCCACAAATACTAACTCGAAATGAGCATGCGCAAATTAACACACCTAATACACATTGCACAAATAATAATTACTAATAAAGCACACCTGAACACAATTTACAACGCAAACCGGTACATCATTAAACATTTACACAGGGTATATAAGCACCACACAAGCATGGCTTCTTTGACTGTGTTGCTGGTGGGTTTTTGGAGATTGGAGCTTAGAGATTTTGTGCATTATTGTGAGTCAGTTAGTGTTATCGTGAGTGAGTTAGTGGTAGTGTGAGTTAGTGGTAGTGTGAGTTTGAGAGTTAGTGGTAGTGTGAGTTAGAGAGTTAGTGGTAGTGTGAGTTAGAGAGTTAGTGGTAGTGTGAGTTAGAGAGTTAGTGGTAGTGTGAGAGAGTCAGTTAATGGTAGTGTGAGTTAGTGAGCGACAGTTGGTTTGGGTGAGTGTGCGAGTGCTTTTTCTGTACACTTAACACATTTACACGCAAACACATTCAATACATACATACACTTATCAATAACACTACATACACTCCATACCCCATACCCTCTCATACTACACTCCATACCCCATTCTCTGTAGTCCCATTCCCTTTCATCCCATTCACTCTTATCCCATACCCCATCCCCTAGTTACATTTAGTTTACATATCCTCCTTTTAGTCTTCTTCATTTTGTTTATTTAAATACTCCTTACCCTCTTTTATTTATATCCCTTTCACACTTTCAGCACTTTTTTCGTCTTTTTAGTTCTTTATTTTGACCCCCTTTCATTTGATCACACTCACTTTTTGTTTGCTTATTTGGGGTTTAGTTTAGGGAAGAGATGGAGGGCAGGCAGGGGAGAGGTAGAGGGGGGAGGAGAGGGAGGGGGAGAGGAACAGGGCAGGAAGGGGGGCAGGAAGCGGGGGTGGAAGCGGTGGGTGGACCCAGCCACTTGGTTCAAGATGAACAAGTGGCTGGGCCCAGTGGCGGACAGAGTAGGGCTTCACAGTCCGGGAAACAGAGGGCATCGTCACAGGGGAAGGCCAAGGCGACTAGGGAAGCGAGGTTTTCTATGGAGGAGAAGGAGGTCCTCGTAGAAGCCTATATGGCCAGGTATAGGAGGCTGCAGCATCAGAAGACCACCCCGACTGAGAAGAGGAAGCTCTGGCAGGAGATAAGGAATGCAGTCAATGCAGTGGGTGGCCGGAACAGAGATATGGACTACCGGGACTGCAAGATGGATCTTAAGAAAAAGTTAAGCCGGGAGTCCCAACATGCCGCAGGAACTGGTGGCGGCCCTGCACTGGAAATCGATTACTGCCGATGGGAGGAAATGTTGCGTCCCAGCATCTCCGAGGTGGATATAGTCGGTATCGGAGGAATTGATACCGGGAACCTGCCATTCTCATCTGACGGTAAGCTCATTTAAGAATAAATTAACATACGAATGTATTTCAAGGGACACTATACGCAAACCTTTCCTTTCATGATTAAGGTAGAGAATACAATTTTAATCAACATTCCAATTTACTTATATTACCTAATTTGCTTCATTCTTTAGATATACTTTAATGAAGAAATAGCCATGCACACGGTGAACCAATCACAGGAGGCAATTATATGCAGCTACCAATCTGCAGCTTCTAAGCATATCTAGATATGCTTTTCAGCAAAGAATATCCAGAGAATGAAGCAAATTAGATAAGAAAAGTAAATTAGAAAGTTGATTATAATTGTATGCTTCTAAATCATGAAAGATAAAACAATGGGTTTCATGTCCCTTTAAGGATCAGATTAATGCTATTACGCTGTTTACACGCATTCACAATTACTTTGCGGTTACATTAGTATCTAGGCTATAGGTTAGGTGTGCATTTAAACAGACTGAAAACAAACGCTAAAACATTCAGATTGACCAGAGATATCACAAACACGGTTTTGAAAATGCGGAAATCGTATTGATTGTTAGATTTCAAAGTGGATTAATGAGGCTGCATTTGTAATTGTATCGTAAGCTAAATAATTTAAAGCTTTATTTGGAAATATGCTAATATATACATTTATTTCTTTTTCAAATATACAGAGTCTGGGGAGGAGGCAGCACAGCAACTACCGGCTCCTCCTTTTCCCTGGGATGAGAGTGGTGGGGATGAATCTCCACCTCGGAGGGAAGAGGCCCCCCTTGACGAAGAGGCCCCCCTTGACGAAGAGGCCCCCCTTGACGAAGAGGCCCCGGAAGCAGAGGAAGAGGCCGCGGAAGCAGAGGCCCCTCAAGGACCAGCAGGCCGCCGTGCACCAGCAGGCCACCGTGCATGGGCACCCCGCCGTGCACAACAAGAGGAAATAGCGGAGGTGCGGGTTCTACTAGACTACATTGACCAGATGCGTAACTCCCGGATCCAAAATGTAGAAGGCAGAAATAGAATTATGGGAGGCCAAAACAAAATCATTGAAGGCCAAACCCAAATCATACACCTCCTTACTCGAATAGAAGAAGGCCAAAACAGAACCTTTCGACTCCAACAAGAGATGTTTAATTTCTTCCGGGAGGCGCATGCTGGTCTGCCTCCTGCTGGTCTGCCTCCTGCTGGGCCTCCTGCTCCTGGGCCGCCATCTGCTGGGCCTCCTGCTCCTGGGCCGCCATCTGCTGGGCCTCCTGCTCCTGGGCCGCCATCTGCTGGGCCTCCTGCTCCTGGGCCGCCATCTGCTGGGCCTCCTGCTCCTGGGCCGCCATCTGCTGGGCCTCCTGCTCCTGGGCCGCCATCTGCTGGGCCTTCTGCTCCTGGGCCGCCATCTGCTGGGCCTCCTGCTCCTGGGCCGCCATCTGCTGGGCCTCCTGGGCCGCCATCTGCTGGGCCTCCTGGGCCGCCATCTGCTGGGCCTCCTGGGCCGCCATCTGCTGGGCCTCCTGCTCCTGGGCCACCATCTGCTGGGCCTCCTGCTGCTGGGCCTCCTGCCGGTCCATCTGCTCCTGCCGGTCCATCTGCTCCTGCCGGGCCATCTTCTCCTGCCGGGCCATCTTCTCCTGCCGGGCCATCTCCTCCCGCCGGGCCATCTCCTCCTGCCGGGCCATCTCCTCCTCCTCACCTTGGTCGTCCCAGTACTCTTCCTTCCACTCTTCCCACAACATCTCTAATGAGAACTCGTCGGAGTCGGCAGTTGCCCCTCCCAGAGCCTCAGCCCCGTGGGAAGAGGGGAAGGAAGAGGAAGTAAGTATTTGTTTTCATGTTTACTTTTTTTTTATTTAATGTGTAATGGATAGGTATGTGATGATGTGGTTTTCATACACTTGTGGACCACACTCTGTATATAATCTACTTCTATGGGACCGGTCCATGGAGGCAGATTGTTTGCAGAGTGTGGGTTATAAGTGTGTGAAAACCACATCATCACATACCTATCCTTGTTCATGATATTGATTGGTTTCTGTGATGTGATGTCCAAACTGTTTCCCGAATCGCAAACCAAATTACCATTACAATTATCCATGATGGCATATTACTGTTTGAATGCCAATAACACAGCTTAAAGGGACAGTCAGAACATTATTGATTACAAAGAAAACACTGTATTACGCATTATCAAGTTTGAAACAACAAAACATGGAGAAATACGTGTGACTTATGTGCTTACCCTTGTATCTATGCCTATGAAAAATGACCACTTATTTGTTGTTCTGACCTAACAACATTTTAGACAATCAATGATCAATACATGGTAAATATGCTGTATGAGCTCAAGGTTTTCTATATACAAATGCTCTCAAAATGCCCTCTAGTGGTCAAATTGCATTCTGATTACATGCACTCTTCAAGCTCTAAGAAATGAGCACACGAACCTCATAGGTTTAGCTAGCAAATAAAAATAAACACAGAAAAATGATTAATTGGTGAGAAACCTTTGATATCATTGATATTACAAAATTGTCTTTTTTAATAATGCAAAACATTATTTGTTTTCTAGACTGTCCCTTTAACAAAATTACATATGCTAACATATAATATTTGGTGATTGTTGGTATATCTACATGTACTTATTCAAACAAGAAATATTGCAAAAAGATTTATATTGACGTGTTAAATAAAGTCTATTTTCTTAAAGAGACATTATTGTGTTTATTTCTCTTGTTAGGTGTATCCAGTCCACGGATCATCCATTACTTGTGGGATATTCTCCTTCCCAACAGGAAGTTGCAAGAGGATCACCCACAGCAGAGCTGCTATATAGCTCCTCCCCTAACTGCCATACCCAGTCATTCTCTTGCAAGCTCTCAACATAGCTGGAGGTAGTAAGAGGAAAGTGGTAAAATATAGTTAGTTTTTTCTTCAATCAAAAGTTTATTGTTTTTAAATGGTACTGGAGTGTACTATTTTATCTCAGGCAGCATTTAGAAGAAGAATCTGCCTGCGTTTTTCTATGATCTTAGCAGAAGTAACTAAGATCCACTGCTATTCTCACATATTTCTGAGGAGTGAGGTAACTTCAGAGGGAAAATGGCGTGCAGGGTATCCTGCAATAAGGTATGTGCAGTTAAGTTTTTCTAGGGATGGAATTTGCTAGAAAATGCTGCTGATACCGGATTAATGTAAGTTAAAGCCTAAATACAGTGATTTAATAGCGACTAGTATCAGGCTTGCTATCAGAGGTATATACTCTGATTAATGTGCAATATAAAACGTTTGCTGGCATGTTTAATCGTTTTTATATATGCTTTGGTGATAAAACTTATTGGGGCCTAGTTTTTTCCACATGGCTGGCTTTATTTTTGCCTAGAAACAGTTTCCTGAGGCTTTCCACTGTTATAGTATAAAAGTTACAGTTGGTGCAGTTAAAATTACAAACTGTGACATTCAGCTTCCCTCAGCAGTCCCCTGCATGCTATAGGACATCTCTGAAGGGCTCAAAAGGCTTCAAAAGTAGGAGCTGTGGCAGTTGTTATGACTGTTTAAAAAACATATTTTTCGTTTTGTTAATCTTTTTTTGTATTAAGGGGTTAATCATCCATTTGCAAGTGGGTGCAATGCTCTTCTAACTTGTTACATACACTGTAAAAATTTCATTAGTTTAACTGCCTTTTTTCACTGTTATTTCAAATTTTGGCAAAATTTGTTTCTCTTAAAGGCACAGTAACGTTTTTTTTTTTTTTTATATTGCTTGTTAACTTGATTTAAAGTGTTTTCCAAGCTTGCTAGTCTCATTGCTAGTCTGTATAAACATGTCTGACATAGAGGAAACTCCTTGTTCATTATGTTTAAAAGCCATGGTGGAACCCCATAGGAGAATGTGTACTAAATGTATTGATTTCACTTTAAACAATAAAGATCAGCTGTTATCTTTAAAACAATTATCACCAGAGGATTCTGACGAGGGGGAAGTTATGCCGACTAACTCTCCCCACGTGTCGGACCCTTTGACTCACGCTCAAGGGACTCACGCTAAAATCGCGCCAAGTACATCAAAGACGCCCATAGCGATTACTTTGCAGGACATGGCGGCAATCATGGATAATACCCTGTCAGCGGTATTAGCCAGACTGCCTGAATTCAGAGGAAAGCGCGATAGCTCTGGGGTTAGATGTAATACAGAGCGCGCAGATGTTTTAAGGCCCATGTCTGATACTGCGTCACAATATGCAGAAGCTGAGGAAGAGCTTCAGTCTGTGGGTGACGTCTCTGACTCGGGGAAACCTGATTCAGATATGTCTACTTTTAAATTTAAGCTTGAGAACCTCCGGGTGTTGCTTGGAGAGGTTTTAGCTGCTCTGAATGACTGTGACACAATTGCAGTGCCAGAGAAATTGTGTAGACTGGATAAATACTATGCGGTGCCGGTGTGTACTGACGTTTTTCCAATACCTAAAAGGTTTACAGAAATTATTACTAAGGAGTGGGACAGACCCGGTGTGCCGTTTTCCCCCCCTCCTATTTTTAGAAAAATGTTTCCAATAGACGCCACCACACGGGACTTATGGCAGACGGTCCCTAAGGTGGAGGGAGCAGTTTCTACTTTAGCAAAGCGTACCACTATCCCTGTCGAGGACAGTTGTGCTTTTTCAGATCCAATGGATAAAAAAATTAGAAGGTTACCTTAAGAAAATGTTTATTCAACAAGGTTTTATCCTGCAGCCCCTTGCATGCATTGCTCCTGTCACTGCTGCTGCAGCGTTCTGGTTTGAGTCTCTGGAAGAGGCCTTTCAGACAGCTACTCCATTGACTGAAATACTTGACAAGCTTAGAACACTTAAGCTAGCTAATTCTTTTGTTTCTGATGCCATTGTTCATTTGACTAAACTAACGGCTAAGAATTCTGGATTCGCCATCCAGGCGCGTAGGGCGCTATGGCTTAAATCTTGGTCAGCTGACTTGACTTCAAAGTCTAAATTACTTAACATTCCCTTCAAGGGGCAGACCCTATTCGGGCCTGGTTTGAAGGAAATTATTGCTGACATTACTGGAGGTAAGGGTCATACCCTTCCTCAGGACAGGGCCAAATCAAGGGCCAAACAGTCTAATTTTCGTGCCTTTCGAAACTTCAAGGCAGGTGCAGCATCAACTTCCTCTGCTACAAAACAAGAGGGAACTTTTGCGCAATCCAAGCCGGCCTGGAAATCTAACCAGGCCTGGAGCAAAGGCAAGCAGGCCAGAAAGCCTGCTGCTGCCTCTAAGACAGCATGAAGGAACGGCCCCCTATCCGGCAACGGATCTAGTAGGGGGCAGACTTTCTCTCTTCGCCCAGGCGTGGGCAAGAGATGTTCAGGATCCCTGGACATTGGAGATCATATCTCAGGGATATCTTCTGGACTTCAAAGCTTCCCCCCCACAAGGGAGATTTCACCTTTCGAGATTATCTGTAAACCAGATAAAGAAAGAGGCATTCTTACGCTGTGTGCAAGACCTCCTAATAATGGGAGTGATCCATCCAGTTCCACAGATGGAACAAAGACAGGGATTTTATTCAAATCTGTTTGTGGTTCCCAAAAAAGAGGGAACCTTCAGACCAATTTTGGATCTAAAGATCTTAAACAAATTCCTCAGAGTTCCATCGTTCAAAATGGAAACTATTCGGACAATCCTACCTATGATCCAGGAGGGTCAGTACATGACCACAGTGGATTTGAAGGATGCTTACCTTCACATACCGATTCACAAAGATCATCATCGGTTCCTAAGGTTTGCCTTTCTAGACAGGCATTACCAGTTTGTGGCTCTTCCCTTCGGGTTAGCTACAGCCCCAAGAATTTTTACAAAGGTTCTGGGGTCTCTTCTGGCGGTCCTAAGACCACGGGGCATAGCATTGGCCCCTTATCTAGACGACATCCTGATACAGGCGTCAAACTTCCAAATTGCCAAATCTCATACAGACATAGTGTTGGCATTTCTGAGGTCGCATGGGTGGAAAGTGAACGAGGGAAAGAGTTCTCTATCACCCCTCACAAGGGTTTCCTTCCTAGGAACTCTGATAGATTCTGTAGAAATGAAAATTTACCTGACAGAGTCCAGGTTATCAAAGCTTCTAAATTCCTGCCGTGTTCACTACATTCCGCACCCTTCGGTGGCTCAGTGCATGGAAGTGATCGGCTTAATGGTAGCGGCGATGAACATAGTGCCATTTGCGCGCCTACATCTCAGACCGCTGCAATTATGCATGCTCAGTCAGTGGAATGGGGATTACACAGATTTGTCCCCTCTGCTAAATCTGGATCAAGAGACCAGAGATTCTCTTCTCTGGTGGCTATCTCGGGTCCATCTGTCCAAAGGTATGACCTTTCGCAGGCCAGATTGGACAATTGTAACAACAGATGCCAGCCTTCTAGGTTGGGATGCAGTCTGGAATTCCCTGAAGGCTCAGGGATCGTGGACTCAGGAGGAGAAACTCCTCCCAATAAATATTCTGGAGTTAAGAGCAATATTCAATGCTCTTCTAGCTTGGCCTCAGTTAGCAACCCTGAGGTTCATCAGATTTCAGTCGGACAACATCACGACTGTGGCTTACATCAACCATCAAGGGGGGACCAGGAGCTCCCTAGCAATGTTAGAAGTCTCCAAGATAATTCGCTGGGCAGAGACTCACTCTTGCCATCTATCAGCGATCCATATCCCAGGTGTAGAGAACTGGGAGGCGGATTTTCTAAGTCGTCAGACTTTTCATCCGGGGGAGTGGGAACTCCATCCGGAGGTGTTTGCTCAATTGGTTCATCGTTGGGGCACACCAGAATTGGATCTCATGGCGTCTCGCCAGAACGCCAAGCTTCCTTGTTACGGATCCAGGTCCAGGGACCCAGAAGTGACGCTGATAGATGCTCTAGCAGCACCGTGGTTCTTCAACCTGGCTTATGTGTTTCCACCGTTTCTTCTGCTCCCTCGACTCATTGCCAAAATCAAACAGGAGAGAGCATCAGTGATCTTGATCGCGCCTGCGTGGCCATGCAGGACCTGGTATGCAGACCTGGTGGACATGTCATCCTTTCCACCTTGGCCTCTGCCTCTGAGACAAGACCTTCTACTACAAGGTCCTTTCAATCATCCAAATCTAATTTCTCTGAGACTGACTGCCTGGAGATTGAACGCTTGATTTTATGAAGGCGTGGCTTCTCCGAGTCAGTCATTGATACCTTAATACAGGCACGAAAGCCTGTAACCAGGAAAATCTACCATAAGATATGGCGCAAATATCTTCATTGGTGTGAATCCAAGAATTACTCATGGAGTAAGGTTAGGATTCCTAGGATATTGTCCTTTCTCCAAGAGGGTTTGGATAAAGGATTATCAGCTAGTTCTTTAAAGGGACAGATTTCTGCTCTGTCTATCCTTTTGCACAAGCGTCTGGCAGAGGTTCCAGATGTCCAGGCATTTTGTCAGGCTTTGGTTAGAATTAAGCCTGTGTTTAAACCTGTTGCTCCTCCATGGAGCTTAAACTTGGTTCTTAAGGTTCTTCAAGGAGTTCCGTTTGAACCCCTTCATTCCATTGATATCAAACTTTTATCTTGGAAAGTTCTGTTTTTGATGGCTATTTCCTCGGCTCGTAGAGTCTCTGAGTTATCAGCTTTACAATGTGATTCTCCTTATCTGATTTTCCATACAGATAAAGTAGTTCTGCGTACAAAACCTGGGTTTTTACCTAAGGTAGTTTCCAACAAGAATATCAATCAAGAGATTGTTGTTCCATCATTGTGTCCTAATCCTTCTTCAAAGAAGGAACGTCTTTTACATAATTTGGACGTAGTCCATGCTTTAAAGTTTTACTTACAAGCGACTAAAGATTTTCGTCAAACATCTTCCCTGTTTGTTGTTTACTCTGGACAGAGGAGAGGTCAAAAGGCTTCGGCAACCTCTCTTTCTTTTTGGCTTCGGAGCGTAATACGCTTAGTCTATGAGACTGCTGGACAGCAGCCCCCTGAAAGGATTACAGCTCATTCTACTAGAGCTGTGGCTTCCACCTGGGCCTTTAAAAATGAGGCTTCTGTTGAACAGATTTGCAAAGCGGCGACTTGGTCTTCGCTTCATACCTTTTCAAAATTTTACAAATTTGATACTTTTGCTTCTTTGGAGGCTATTTTTGGGAGAAAGGTTCTACAGGCAGTGTTCCTTCCGTTTAAGTACCTGCCTTGTCCCTCCCTTCATCCGTGTACTTTAGCTTTGGTATTGGTATCCCACAAGTAATGGATGATCCGTGGACTGGATACACCTAACAAGAGAAAACATAATTTATGCTTACCTGATAAATTTATTTCTCTTGTGGTGTATCCAGTCCACGGCCCGCCCTGTCCTTTTAAGGCAGGTCTAACACTATACACTAGACACTATACGCAAACCTTTCCTTTCATGATTAAGGTAGAGAATACAATTTTAATCAACATTCCAATTTACTTATATTACCTAATTTGCTTCATTCTTTAGATATACTTTAATGAAGAAATAGCCATGCACACGGTGAACCAATCACAGGAGGCAATTATATGCAGCTACCAATCTGCAGCTTCTAAGCATATCTAGATATGCTTTTCAGCAAAGAATATCCAGAGAATGAAGCAAATTAGATAAGAAAAGTAAATTAGAAAGTTGATTATAATTGTATGCTTCTAAATCATGAAAGATAAAACAATGGGTTTCATGTCCCTTTAAGGATCAGATTAATGCTATTACGCTGTTTACACGCATTCACAATTACTTTGCGGTTACATTAGTATCTAGGCTATAGGTTAGGTGTGCATTTAAACAGACTGAAAACAAACGCTAAAACATTCAGATTGACCAGAGATATCACAAACACGGTTTTGAAAATGCGGAAATCGTATTGATTGTTAGATTTCAAAGTGGATTAATGAGGCTGCATTTGTAATTGTATCGTAAGCTAAATAATTTAAAGCTTTATTTGGAAATATGCTAATATATACATTTATTTCTTTTTCAAATATACAGAGTCTGGGGAGGAGGCAGCACAGCAACTACCGGCTCCTCCTTTTCCCTGGGATGAGAGTGGTGGGGATGAATCTCCACCTCGGAGGGAAGAGGCCCCCCTTGACGAAGAGGCCCCCCTTGACGAAGAGGCCCCGGAAGCAGAGGAAGAGGCCGCGGAAGCAGAGGCCCCTCAAGGACCAGCAGGCCGCCGTGCACCAGCAGGCCGCCGTGCACCAGCAGGCCGCCGTGCATGGGCACCCCGCCGTGCACAACAAGAGGAAATAGCGGAGGTGCGGGTTCTACTAGACTACATTGACCAGATGCGTAACTCCCGGATCCAAAATATAGAAGGCAGAAATAGAATTATGGAAGGCCAAAACAAAATCATTGAAGGCCAAACCCAAATCATACACCTCCTTACTCGAATAGAAGAAGGCCAAAACAGAACCTTTCGACTCCAACAAGAGATGTTTAATTTCTTCCGGGAGGCGCATGCTGGTCTGCCTCCTGCTGGGCCTCCTGCTCCTGGGCCGCCATCTGCTGGGCCTCCTGCTCCTGGGCCGGCATCTGCTGGGCCTCCTGCCGGTCCATCTGCTCCTGCCGGTCCATCTGCTCCTGCCGGGCCATCTTCTCCTGCCGGGCCATCTTCTCCTGCCGGGCCATCTTCTCCTGCCGGGCCATCTTCTCCTGCCGGGCCATCTCCTCCCGCCGGGCCATCTCCTCCTGCCGGGCCATCTCCTCCTCCTCACCTTGGTCGTCCCAGTACTCTTCCTTCCACTCTTCCCACAACATCTCTAATGAGAACTCGTCGGAGTCGGCAGTTGCCCCTCCCAGAGCCTCAGCCCCGTGGGAAGAGGGGAAGGAAGAGGAAGTAAGTATTTGTTTTCATGTTTACTTATTTTTTATTTAATGTGTAATGGATAGGTATGTGATGATGTGGTTTTCATACACTTGTGGACCACACTCTGTATATAATCTACTTCTATGGGACCGGGTCCATGGAGGCAGATTGTTTGCAGAGTGTGGGTTATAAGTGTGTGAAAACCACATCATCACATACCTATCCTTGTTCATGATATTGATTGGTTTCTGTGATGTGATGTCCAAACTGTTTCCCGAATCGCAAACCAAATTACCATTACAATTATCCATGATGGCATATTACTGTTTGAATGCCAATAACACAGCTTAAAGGGACAGTCAGAACATTATTGATTACAAAGAAAACACTGTATTACGCATTATCAAGTTTGAAACAACAAAACATGGAGAAATACGTGTGACTTATGTGCTTACCCTTGTATCTATGCCTATGAAAAATGACCACTTATTTGTTGTTCTGACCTAACAACATTTTAGACAATCAATGATCAATACATGGTAAATATGCTGTATGAGCTCAAGGTTTTCTATATACAAATGCTCTCAAAATGCCCTCTAGTGGTCAAATTGCATTCTGATTACATGCACTCTTCAAGCTCTAAGAAATGAGCACACGAACCTCATAGGTTTAGCTAGCAAATAAAAATAAACACAGAAAAATGATTAATTGGTGAGAAACCTTTGATATCATTGATATTACAAAATTGTCTTTTTTAATAATGCAAAACATTATTTGTTTTCTAGACTGTCCCTTTAACAAAATTACATATGCTAACATATAATATTTGGTGATTGTTGGTATATCTACATGTACTTATTCAAACAAGAAATATTGCAAAAAGATTTATATTGACGTGTTAAATAAAGTCTATTTTCTTAAAGAGACATTATTGTGTTTATTTCTCTTGTTAGGTGTATCCAGTCCACGGATCATCCATTACTTGTGGGATATTCTCCTTCCCAACAGGAAGTTGCAAGAGGATCACCCACAGCAGAGCTGCTATATAGCTCCTCCCCTAACTGCCATACCCAGTCATTCTCTTGCAAGCTCTCAACATAGCTGGAGGTAGTAAGAGGAAAGTGGTAAAATATAGTTAGTTTTTTCTTCAATCAAAAGTTTATTGTTTTTAAATGGTACTGGAGTGTACTATTTTATCTTAGGCAGCATTTAGAAGAAGAATCTGCCTGCGTTTTTCTATGATCTTAGCAGAAGTAACTAAGATCCACTGCTATTCTCACATATGTCTGAGGAGTGAGGTAACTTCAGAGGGAAAATGGCGTGCAGGGTATCCTGCAATAAGGTATGTGCAGTTAAGTTTTTCTAGGGATGGAATTTGCTAGAAAATGCTGCTGATACCGGATTAATGTAAGTTAAAGCCTAAATACAGTGATTTAATAGCGACTAGTATCAGGCTTGCTATCAGAGGTATATACTCTGATTAATGTGCAATATAAAACGTTTGCTGGCATGTTTAATCGTTTTTATATATGCTTTGGTGATAAAACTTATTGGGGCCTAGTTTTTTCCACATGGCTGGCTTTATTTTTGCCTAGAAACAGTTTCCTGAGGCTTTCCACTGTTATAGTATAAAAGTTACAGTTGGTGCAGTTAAAATTACAAACTGTGACATTCAGCTTCCCTCAGCAGTCCCCTGCATGCTATAGGACATCTCTGAAGGGCTCAAAAGGCTTCAAAAGTAGGAGCTGTGGCAGTTGTTATGACTGTTTAAAAAACATATTTTTCGTTTTGTTAATCTTTTTTTGTATTAAGGGGTTAATCATCCATTTGCAAGTGGGTGCAATGCTCTGCTAACTTGTTACATACACTGTAAAAATTTTGTTAGTTTAACTGCCTTTTTTCACTGTTATTTCAAATTTTGGCAAAATTAGTTTCTCTTAAAGGCACAGTAACTTTTTTTTTTTTATATATTGCTTGTTAACTTGATTTAAAGTGTTTTCCAAGCTTGCTAGTCTCATTGCTAGTCTGTATAAACATGTCTGACATAGAGGAAACTCCTTGTTCATTATGTTTAAAAGCCATGGTGGAACCCCATAGGAGAATGTGTACTAAATGTATTGATTTCACTTTAAACAATAAAGATCAGCTGTTATCTTTAAAACAATTATCACCAGAGGATTCTGACGAGGGGGAAGTTATGCCGACTAACTCTCCCCACGTGTCTGACCCTTTGACTCACGCTCAAGGGACTCACGCTAAAATCGCTCCAAGTACATCAAAGACGCCCATAGCGATTACTTTGCAGGACATGGCGGCAATCATGGATAATACCCTGTCAGCGGTATTAGCCAGACTGCCTGAATTCAGAGGAAAGCGCGATAGCTCTGGGGTTAGATGTAATACAGAGCGCACAGATGTTTTAAGGCCCATGTCTGATACTGCGTCACAATATGCAGAAGCTGAGGAAGAGCTTCAGTCTGTGGGTGACGTCTCTGACTCGGGGAAACCTGATTCAGATATGTCTACTTTTAAATTTAAGCTTGAGAACCTCCGAGTGTTGCTTGGAGAGGTTTTAGCTGCTCTGAATGACTGTGACACAATTGCAGTGCCAGAGAAATTGTGTAGACTGGATAAATACTACGAGGTGCCGGTGTGTACTGACGTTTTTCCAATACCTAAAAGGTTTACAGAAATTATTACTAAGGAGTGGGACAGACCCGGTGTGCCGTTTCCCCCCCCTCCTATTTTTAGAAAAATGTTTCCAATAGACGCCACCACACGGGACTTATGGCAGACGGTCCCTATTCGGGCCTGGTTTGAAGGAAATTATTGCTGACATTACTGGAGGTAAGGGTCATACCCTTCCTCAGGACAGGGCCAAATCAAGGGCCAAACAGTCTAATTTTCGTGCCTTTCGAAACTTCAAGGCAGGTGCAGCATCAACTTCCTCTGCTACAAAACAAGAGGGAACTTTTGCGCAATCCAAGCCGGCCTGGAAATCTAACCAGGCCTGGAGCAAAGGCAAGCAGGCCAGAAAGCCTGCTGCTGCCTCTAAGACAGCATGAAGGAACGGCCCCCTATCCGGCAACGGATCTAGTAGGGGGCAGACTTTCTCTCTTCGCCCAGGCGTGGGCAAGAGATGTTCAGGATCCCTGGACGTTGGAGATCATATCTCAGGGATATCTTCTGGACTTCAAAGCTTCCCCCCCACAAGGGAGATTTCACCTTTCGAGATTATCTGTAAACCAGATAAAGAAAGAGGCATTCTTACGCTGTGTGCAAGACCTCCTAATAATGGGAGTGATCCATCCAGTTCCACAGATGGAACAAGGACAGGGATTTTATTCAAATCTGTTTGTGGTTCCCAAAAAAGAGGGAACCTTCAGACCAATTTTGGATCTAAAGATCTTAAACAAATTCCTCAGAGTTCCATCGTTCAAAATGGAAACTATTCGGACAATCCTACCTATGATCCAGGAGGGTCAGTACATGACCACAGTGGATTTGAAGGATGCTTACCTTCACATACCGATTCACAAAGATCATCATCGGTTCCTAAGGTTTGCCTTTCTAGACAGGCATTACCAGTTTGTGGCTCTTCCCTTCGGGTTAGCTACAGCCCCAAGAATTTTTACAAAGGTTCTGGGGTCTCTTCTGGCGGTCCTAAGACCACGGGGCATAGCAGTGGCCCCTTATCTAGACGACATCCTGATACAGGCGTCAAACTTCCAAATTGCCAAATCTCATACAGACATAGTGTTGGCATTTCTGAGGTCGCATGGGTGGAAAGTGAACGAGGGAAAGAGTTCTCTATCACCCCTCACAAGGGTTTCCTTCCTAGGAACTCTGATAGATTCTGTAGAAATGAAAATTTACCTGACGGAGTCCAGGTTATCAAAGCTTCTAAATTCCTGCCGTGTTCACTACATTCCGCACCCTTCGGTGGCTCAGTGCATGGAAGTGATCGGCTTAATGGTAGCGGCGATGAACATAGTGCCATTTGCGCGCCTACATCTCAGACCGCTGCAATTATGCATGCTCAGTCAGTGGAATGGGGATTACACAGATTTGTCCCCTCTGCTAAATCTGGATCAAGAGACCAGAGAGTCTCTTCTCTGGTGGCTATCTCGGGTCCATCTGTCCAAAGGTATGACCTTTCGCAGGCCAGATTGGACAATTGTAACAACAGATGCCAGCCTTCTAGGTTGGGATGCAGTCTGGAATTCCCTGAAGGCTCAGGGATCGTGGACTCAGGAGGAGAAACTCCTCCCAATAAATATTCTGGAGTTAAGAGCAATATTCAATGCTCTTCTAGCTTGGCCTCAGTTAGCAACCCTGAGGTTCATCAGATTTCAGTCGGACAACATCACGACTGTGGCTTACATCAACCATCAAGGGGGGACCAGGAGCTCCCTAGCAATGTTAGAAGTCTCCAAGATAATTCGCTGGGCAGAGACTCACTCTTGCCATCTATCAGCGATCCATATCCCAGGTGTAGAGAACTGGGAGGCGGATTTTCTAAGTCGTCAGACTTTTCATCCGGGGGAGTGGGAACTCCATCCGGAGGTGTTTGCTCAATTGGTTCATCGTTGGGGCACACCAGAATTGGATCTCATGGCGTCTCGCCAGAACGCCAAGCTTCCTTGTTACGGATCCAGGTCCAGGGACCCAGAAGTGACGCTGATAGATGCTCTAGCAGCACCGTGGTTCTTCAACCTGGCTTATGTGTTTCCACCGTTTCTTCTGCTCCCTCGACTCATTGCCAAAATCAAACAGGAGAGAGCATCAGTGATCTTGATCGCGCCTGCGTGGCCATGCAGGACCTGGTATGCAGACCCGGTGGACATGTCATCCTTTCCACCTTGGCCTCTGCCTCTGAGACAAGACCTTCTACTACAAGGTCCTTTCAATCATCCAAATCTAATTTCTCTGAGACTGACTGCCTGGAGATTGAACGCTTGATTTTATGAAGGCGTGGCTTCTCCGAGTCAGTCATTGATACCTTAATACAGGCACGAAAGCCTGTAACCAGGAAAATCTACCATAAGATATGGCGCAAATATCTTCATTGGTGTGAATCCAAGAATTACTCATGGAGTAAGGTTAGGATTCCTAGGATATTGTCCTTTCTCCAAGAGAGTTTGGATAAAGGATTATCAGCTAGTTCTTTAAAGGGACAGATTTCTGCTCTGTCTATCCTTTTGCACAAGCGTCTGGCAGAGGTTCCAGATGTCCAGGCATTTTGTCAGGCTTTGGTTAGAATTAAGCCTGTGTTTAAACCTGTTGCTCCTCCATGGAGCTTAAACTTGGTTCTTAAGGTTCTTCAAGGAGTTCCGTTTGAACCCCTTCATTCCATTGATATCAAACTTTTATCTTGGAAAGTTCTGTTTTTGATGGCTATTTCCTCAGCTCGTAGAGTCTCTGAGTTATCAGCTTTACAATGTGATTCTCCTTATCTGATTTTCCATACAGATAAAGTAGTTCTGCGTACAAAACCTGAGTTTTTACCTAAGGTAGTTTCCAACAAGAATATCAATCAAGAGATTGTTGTTCCATCATTGTGTCCTAATCCTTCTTCAAAGAAGGAACGTCTTTTACATAATTTGGACGTAGTCCGTGCTTTAAAGTTTTACTTACAAGCGACTAAAGATTTTCGTCAAACATCTTCCCTGTTTGTTGTTTACTCTGGACAGAGGAGAGGTCAAAAGGCTTCGGCAACCTCTCTTTCTTTTTGGCTTCGGAGCGTAATACGCTTAGTCTATGAGACTGCTGGACAGCAGCCCCCTGAAAGGATTACAGCTCATTCTACTAGAGCTGTGGCTTCCACCTGGGCCTTTAAAAATGAAGCTTCTGTTGAACAGATTTGCAAAGCGGCGACTTGGTCTTCGCTTCATACCTTTTCAAAATTTTACAAATTTGATACTTTTGCTTCTTTGGAGGCTATTTTTGGGAGAAAGGTTCTACAGGCAGTGGTCCTTCCGTTTAAGTACCTGCCTTGTCCCTCCCTTCATCCGTGTACTTTAGCTTTGGTATTGGTATCCCACAAGTAATGGATGATCCGTGGACTGGATACACCTAACAAGAGAAAACATAATTTATGCTTACCTGATAAATTTATTTCTCTTGTGGTGTATCCAGTCCACAGCCCGCCCTGTCCTTTTAAGGCAGGTCTAAATTTTAAACTACAGTCACCACTGCACCCTATGGTTTCTCCTTTCTCGGCTAGTTTCGGTCGAATGACTGGATATGGCAGTTAGGGGAGGAGCTATATAGCAGCTCTGCTGTGGGTGATCCTCTTGCAACTTCCTGTTGGGAAGGAGAATATCCCACAAGTAATGGATGATCCGTGGACTGGATACACCACAAGAGAAATACATTTATCAGGTAAGCATAAATTATGTTTTTTTTTTTAGAAAGACATTTGTTTTAACAATGAATATGGTTTAAAGTCCTTTTAGGAGTGAAAAAAAATTAATATGCTAACAATAATATATTTGGAGATTAACCAATGTGGAACTCATACATTATACAAAAATCAACATTTGCATTAAAGGGACAGTATGCAATCTTTTTATCAGAACTGCATGTAATAGACACTACTAGAAACAACAAGATTAACATATACTGATATCAAAATCAATATTAAAAAGCTTTAAACACTTTCAAAGAAAATTGGCTTATCTCTATTGAAAAGATAGATGGAAACCCCATTACAACCGTAAAACAAGACAATACCCCATCATTAACATATGAAAAGACCCTTTACACAAACAGGAGAAAGCTGGAGATGGTACTCACATGAAACTTTGAGGCTTGGCGAGGAGTCTGAAAATTACTTAAATTTTATTTGAACAGAAGCAAAAGTAGACGTGTATTTGGTAAACAATGGACTATATAACTAGAGACAAAATAAAATATATTGGTTTTTAATGTGAGTGTCTAATGAACCTTTAATAAAATATACGACGAAATTACATTTAGAAGAAGTCGGCATCATATATTTAGCATATGATAAAGATAAATGCATATTGATTACTTTATTATAATACAATAGCGCATATTTATGAATTAGATATCTTTAACATTAAACACAACAGTCATTTTTCATAAAAAGGAACATATTGTTGACAAAAATATTAAACAACATGGACTATAGAGATTTGCACTTGCCTCAAAATATCTTATGCATGAAAACATTTTGCTTTCATTCGTTTATTCAACCAGACATCCAGCAAAAGAGAATGTGGTGGTCTTTATCAGCTACGGGTCAACAATGTAACATGATGCACACAATCCATATTCGCCATGGTTTAAAACTTGTCTTCTCATTCACAAACGTGTGTAACGTGCACAAACAAATATTGCGGGACTACGTAATACAATCAGACGTTTTTTTTACACCTTTGCATGTGACGTCTTAATTAACATGGCGCTTCCTTGATCACGTAAGAACGCAATCCAATAAAAGGCGCATTCTTGATCACGTAAGAACGCAATCCAATAAAAGGCGCATCCTTGATCGCGTAAAAACGCCATCCAATAAAAGGCGCATCCTTGATCGCGTAAAAACGTCAGTCAATACAAGGAAACATTGGACAGCCTGGCAGGTGACGTCTTAAGCAACATGGCGCATCCGAGATTGCTGAAAAACTGCAGCCAATGCAAGGACTCAGTTGACAGCTTGGCATATCAATAAGAAACGTATTTATATTTTAGTAACTAGTATGTGTCTATATTGCTATCTAGGAATGTCACGATAGATAACGAAATACTGTGATCTATAAAATATAATACATTATCGAAAATAAGGAGATATTTAATTAGAAGCAGAGGATTTATAACTAAACTATTTAGCAAGCAGCATGTTTTAATTACAAATTAAATCAATATTGGTTACACGATTATGTACGACATTGCAATTTGAAATATATTGTTACAATAAATGTAAATATTTGGATTTTTGTGTTTCCTGTCCCTTTAAAAGAAAATTAATGCTAGGAGATGCATTAGTAAAATAGGGATGTGTTAGATATTATATGTTAAAGGGACAGTCAACCCCAGAAATTGAATTTTCAAAAATATAGCTAATCCCTTTATTACACATTACTCATTTTTGAACAACAAACACAGTTATATATTAATATACATTTTACTTCTGTTATTATCTTGTATCTAAGCTTCTGATGACTGCCCCATTATTTAGGTTCTTTTGACAGACATGCAGTTTAGCCAATCAATGCTCACTCCTAGGTCACTTTACGTGCATGATCTCAATGTTATCTATATGAAACATGTGAACTAATGCCTTATAGTAGTCAATATTTTTACAACATTAGAGGCAGTCTTCAAGGTCGAAGAACTTAGCATATGAACCTCCTCTGTTTACCTTTCAAATAACTATAACAAGAGAACAAAGCTAAATATTGAATAAAAGCTAATTAGGAAGTTGGGTAAACTCGCATGCCCTATTTAAATCATGAATCATCTTTTCGGACTTGACTGTCCCTTTAACTATAGCTATGGTGTATATCTTTAACATTTAAAAGATACACATGAGAAATACATATGCCATTGATGTTTTAAGATATGTTTAGATTGTTTTGGAATAACAATAATGACACATGTATTGATCAAACGTGTCATTTATTCAAGTTGAAATATGGTCAGCCTACCTATAGCCATATATGGGAGGAGAAGTATTTTTTACAAATATTTAGAAAAACATATTCCTCATCTAAAATATGCGCATTACACACAGATATTGATTTGGTTACACTACTACAATAAGATAGAATTGAAAATGAAATACATGTGCTGTCAACATTACAATAAGATTGTTTATTAATAAGATTATATGTCCTTGTTCATGTAAAAAGGACAAAAACGCTTTAGAAATGGAAATCCATTCATTAACAATTGTGCTCAGCATCACTTAAAGGGACATGATTTTGTTTTGTAAAAAGAGGATACACAGAGACAATACTATTTCAATAAAATGAACACTTTACAGGGATTATATAATTGTATCAATCCTCGGATCATTTGTTAAAGGTGCATCAATTCACGCAGAGTTTATAAATACACACATGGATGTGAAATTTGCAATATACATATATATACACAAATAACAATCTATATATACATATATAAAAGAATTACTATGCTAATCATAATCATGCAATGATAAAGCTTTACGAAAAATATATAAAGACAAATAATAAATTTAAATTGGAGATGTTAATCTTAAAGTCATTTACAATTGTATTACATATATGATTCAGGAAACACCATTATTTTTGCTAAGGTCCCTTTAAGGATTAACCAGATAAACTAGAGATTTCAATCAATGACATGAATAAAGAGGACAAAGAATCGTGGAATGACATGTCTTTTATTAGTATGTTAGAAAACATCAACAACGTTTATAAATAATCTTTTAAAGATAAGGAAAATTGGAGCCATATGACAAGGTAACAGAGTGCATCACAGTCCATGAAGAGAGTAGCCAAGGGCCAGCATAGCCCCATTGGAGCCATATGACAAGGTAACAGAGTGCATCACAGTCCATGAAGAGAGTTGCCAAGGGCCAGCATAGCCCCATTGGAGCCATATGACAAGGTAACAGAGTGCATCACAGTCCATGAAGAGAGTTGCCAAGGGCCAGCATAGCCCCATTGGAGCCATATGACAAGGTAACAGAGTGCATCACAGTCCATGAAGAGAGTTGCCAAGGGCCAGCATAGCCCCATTGGAGCCATATGACAAGGTAACAGAGTGCATCACAGTCCATGAAGAGAGTAGCCAAGGGCCAGCATAGCCCCATTGGAGCCATATGACAAGGTAACAGAGTGCATCACAGTCCATGAAGAGAGTTGCCCAGGGCCAGCATAGCCCCATTGGAGCCATATGACAAGGTAACAGAGTTAATCACAGTCCATGAAGAGAGTTGCCAAGGGCCAGCATAGCCCCATTGGAGCCATATGACAAGGTAACAGAGTGCATCACAGTCCATGAAGAGAGTAGCCAAGGGCCAGCATAGCCCCATTGGAGCCATATGACAAGGTAACAGAGTGCATCACAGTCCATGAAGAGAGTTGCCAAGGGCCAGCATAGCCCCATTGGAGCCATATGACAAGGTAACAGAGTGCATCACAGTCCATGAAGAGAGTAGCCAAGGGCCAGCATAGCCCCATTGGAGCCATATGACAAGGTAACAGAGTGCATCACAGTCCATGAAGAGAGTTGCCAAAGGCCAGCATAGCCACATTGGAGCCATATGACAAGGTAACAGAGTGCATCACAGTCCATGAAGAGAGTAGCCAAGGGCCAGCATAGCCCCATTGGAGCCATATGACAAGGTAACAGAGTGCATCACAGTCCATGAAGAGAGTTGCCAAGGGCCAGCATAGCCCCATTGGAGCCATATGACAAGGTAACAGAGTGCATCACAGTCCATGAAGAGAGTTGCCAAGGGCCAGCATAGCCCCATTGGAGCCATATGACAAGGTAACAGAGTGCATCACAGTCCATGAAGAGAGTAGCCAAGGGCCAGCATAGCCCCATTGGAGCCATATGACAAGGTAACAGAGTGCATCACAGTCCATGAAGAGAGTTGCCAAGGGCCAGCAAAGCCCCATTGGAGCCATATGACAAGGTAAAAGAGTGCAACAGGCACAACAATAATAAAAAAAGGCCAAATGGCAACCATAAAAAACAACATCAACATGTGGACGGAGGATTCTTATCTGCGCCCTTGGAGCATCTCCAGATCCTCCACTTACTGGTCATCCCCTTCATTGTCCTGTGCCTGTCCAGCTACAGATTCAAGCATTGAATTCCACCGCCTCATCTGACGTAGAGTCAAATGCTGAACCTGTAGCTGGGCCTGCATGGTGTCGCTCATCCCTCTCAGGACAGCTGCGTTCCTCAACACGGCCTGCTCTATGCGGGCTAGACCTTCTAGCGTCAGCCATGTTGAGTCACAGCCTAAAATAAAGAAAGAATTAAATATTAATGATAATTACACAACAGAACAAAAAATAAGCAAAGATACATTGTCATCATAAAGACAAATCATTCTTTAAATTAATTTGTTGAAATTGATTATTTACACATGAAATATGTTATTCAGACAGACCTAAACCATTAAAGGGACATTTTACTCCAACATGTTGTCCCCTTTAATTGTTTTTTGATGATCCACTTTTACAGCTTGAGTGTCTAAAATCTTGTAAAAGGATTTACATTGTACTTGCATTAGCAATTTAAATATTTTAGTTATACTGTGGTAGGCACACCTATCCTTAAACATTTTGGCGTTGAGGACAAGCTGTGTAAACATAGCAACCAGAATAAATTACATTCCCACTGGGTTATACAAGAGATAATGTATGAACATTTGTACATAAATTGTTGGATCCAAGTAGTGGTGATTGGTATATGTAGTGATATCAAATTAAAGGGACACTAAACCAAAATATTTTAGTTACTGATTCAGATAGAGCATGACATTAAAAAGAATTATTCATTTACTCCTATTCTTTAAATGTTAGAATTCTCTAGCTATATTTTAAATGCAAGAATGTAAGTTTATAGGGCAGGCCATTTTTGGTTATCAACTTTGGTTGTCCCTGCTGATTGATGGATACATTCATCCAACAATAAAGAAATGATGTCCAGATTTTGTTTTAATAAAAAATAATTAGAGGCATTTCTTTGTTTCAATAAAGATAGCAAGAGAATGAAGAATAATTGATAAGAGTAGTAAATTATACATTTGATTAACATTGCATGCTCTATTTGAATCACAATAGAAACAATTTGCCTTCAGTGTACCTTTAAGTATCTTATAATGTTGATTTTGAATGATACTTACAGCTGTGCCTGGGAAGGACAATCCGATACCCAGGACAATGAAGGTTGCAACAGGGGGGAGGGATGGGATTGGGTTGGGGAGGGATGGGCTGCTGCTCTGGGGTAGCCCGTACAGCTGGGGAGTGGTGAGTTGGGGGCTGGGGTAGCTGTACGGGCCAAAAGACGGGGAGAGCGGCGAAGGGGGACGAAGGGGCGTTTTTTGGGAGGGACAGGATAGGAAAAATGGGAAGGGCCGGGAGGGTCTGTGGAGGGGCAGGGGGCTGGGCAGGGGATTGGGCAGGGGCGGAAAACTGATGACCAGAAGAGGAGGATCCATCTGAAATAAATAATAAAAATATATTAACATCTCATACATCATGAAATCAAATCAACGCATTTCAACTTGATTATGTTTGCAATATACTTAGAAGTGTGTTTGAATTTCTAAACAATGATGACATGAGGATATGGTATGCATATAGGCACTCAGATGAATAGCAATGACTGTCTGTACAATTATCAAATTATTATTGTGGTTTGGCCTGGAATATGCATGTGACATCATGATGGCATTAATTAGAATTCCAAAAATTAAAAAAAATCCAAGCATATTTTCATGCTGCCTGATATATAAAGGGGGCAGTAGTGTATTTGAACAGACAAATAATATTCCTTTTTAAAGTGCAAAAGCTGTAGACTTTGAATGTCTTCAATAAAATGATTTCCAATAAAGAAACATGTTGGATACATGTTAGATATATTTCACATACCATCAGACTTCAAGGGAGCCTCTTCCTCCTCCGTCCCACATGTTAAATCAATATCTGTAAAACATAACATGTTGTGTACACGTTAAGATCAGATATTATAACATATGTTACTGTTGCTCAAAGACACACATCAATGTTGCATTAAAGATATACACACCCAAAGTTATGATTTACATCATTTTGATGGAGCATACAAATGACATTAGATTTGTTATTCTCAATGATTCAGATTTTCGATTTATTGTTTGTATTAATTTAAAAATCATAAAAGCATAGTACATTGAACATTTAAGATTTCTCATGTGTGTATCACTTGATGATTGTTGTCAAAATTGAACATGGAAACAAACATATGCTATACATCTTCGGAATAACAAAGGTGTGGACTAAGAAAATTTTAATTCTTAATCTTTCAATATTAAAATAAAATTAATATATAATCAGAGGAGTAAATTATATGTTTGTTTCAAATGTTATGCTTCATCAGAATCATGCTCATAATATTGATTACCAATACACCTTCAATGACATATAAATGAGTCAATGGACTTACCAGAAGACTGCAAAGGCAGCTCTGTGTCGGTGCTGGATCCCTCTGGGCTCCCCACAACAACTCTCTCTATGAATGATATAGATATATATTAGTGAACACATTTGGGATAGCACTAAATCACATCTGTATCGATTTATAAGAATAATCAACTTGAAAATGTGAAGAATAGAGCAGTCATTAGAATAAAAAATGCTTGATTGAATCAAGGGGATTCTGTAAAAAATGATGTATTTAACATATGTTTAATTTCTGACTATATTAGACATCAAACTCATCTCATACGATGCTATTGCATATCTAAATATACCCATTGATCAATGTTCTTAAAAGAATACACACAAACCACATTTTGAATAACAGCTGTTGACAAATATAAACAAAGACATGTGACACATCGAGCCATTTGTGCAATGTACAGTAATCTTGTTTAGGACACAACACATATTGATCACAATACCAAACCAAATTGATTTGTACAAATATATAATCATGGTGCTTATATCTAGAAAGTAACTCAAACAGTGAATATGTGAATTATATATCAATATTGTTTAATCCAAAGAATGTAAGGATTAATGAATCTATTGTTTATCAAAGGGACACTGACATGTTTATTTCAATCAGTGATTTCACTGTTCAAACTGTTCCAAATTATTTAACATTGACTCGTATTATAATTTTAATTTTGCTACATTTTAATCTTAAAGGCAGATAAACAATATTGGATTCAATAAATATTGTTTGTTGAAGGTATCCACCAATCATCAATAAAAACCCAGGTTGGTCAACCAAAATGGAGCTGCAGATAAACGTACATTCTTGATTTTAAAATATATTTAGCAATAGAATATTTAAAATATTATTATAGTATTATATTTAAATGTTGATTAATATTGCATGCTCTTTCTGAATGACAACAGTAATAATTTTAGCTCAGTGTCCCTTTAATATAAAAATATATTGATTTGACAATGTTGCTGTTAATGAATTCTCTACTCCATATGTTGATGTAATGAATGGGATGGAGCATGCAATTACAATCTAATATGTTAGTTAAGGATATCCTAAAAATTATATAATTATCCTCTCTTAAAGGGACATGAAGCTCAAAATGTGTAATTGTATACTTTTTGAAACTATGTACTACTGTTATCTGAACACATGATTTTAACTTTTAACAAAATGCCAATTTATGCATAAAAAAACAGCCGGATAATACCAGTAATGCATTGTTTAACCTAAACCAAAATCAATATGTTTTTAGAAGAACTAAAACAATAGACTGAACCAATTTAGCTCATAAAATGTTTATACAAAACAATAAAATCACGTTTCAAAATCATTCAATGTAAAATTTAGTTGGCATGTCCCTTAAATGACTTGATCAATTTCAAAAATTGAATCTATATTTTTAAAATCAAAACATATGCAAAAGTGTGTGAATTTTGTCAAAATGTATCCAAATAAGATTAAGCAATACACAGGGGAAGAATATAAATTGGACATTCAAAGAATCTTACATTAAAATGAAGATATCAAGAATAGATGGGATATCTTAAATTCGATAAAAATTCAGATTAGTATTACAATGTAATCGTATGTTTGTTTGTTTGTTTGTTTGTTTTTTTTTGTTTTTTTTTTTTAGTTTTATAAAACCTTTATTCGCAATTTTGAGTCACATACAAGATTATTTAAATAAACAGCATATCAATGTAAGAAACTTGTACATTCCACCAGAGCTGACATAAGTCTCTTAAGTGTCTCTCCAGTATCCTGGTGGAGGCAATAAAGTATGGACTATAGATCCAGAATTTCCTTCAAGTGTCTCTTAGCGGCAATGCAAACTTAAGGCTTTTATGATACAACAATAAACAAAAAATAACACAATCTTTGTTGCTAATACACTGTAAGATAAATTACCAAACTATGGCCCAGGGTTAAATCATGCTTTTCATCTCATATCTCATATCTCATGTCTCTCTTCTCTTCTCAAGTGGTCTCTTTTTTTTTTTTTTTTTCACCTATTCTCATTGTTTCTCGGGGCATCCCTGATTTTAGATAGATGTTTTGTTAGACCTACGGCTTAAATCTATACTGTTCCCATAAGAACACAATGTCATGATATACATTCAATCTACTATTGGAGTAATAGTGATATCTCTCCATTTTAATGATAAAATCTACTTGTTCTATCCAGTTATCAAGTGTCGGAACATACGTTGATTTCCAATGTCTTGGAATTAATTTTTTAGCAGCATTAATCATTATCTGTGTTAACGCGCGCCTTATTTGACATGTAACATTAGATAAGTCATTGAAAATCACAACCTGTGAGGTCGGTTCTATTGGTAAACCTATAACCTTTCCAATCTCCTGGAAAATAGCTCTCCAGTACGGTTGGATTAGATCACAGTCCCACCAAATGTGAAGCATGGTACCCACCTGACCGCACCCCCTCCAGCATCTATTGTTTGCAGTTTTAAACATGTGTTTTAGTCTGTTGGGGGTTAAATACCACCTCAGCAGGACCTTTAGATTAGTTTCCATGCAGGAGGATGAGTGTGAGGATTTTGCAGTAAATGTCGACCACTGTTTCCACTGTTTAGGGGTTATCTGCCTGTTCATTTCTGTCTCCCATTTTCGGACATATATAGGTCTAGTAGGGAGGTGCGTGTCTCTAATACACTTATATATTTTAGATATTGTGCCTGATCCTGAGTGGTTAATTCCTGCACATATCAACTCGAAGGTAGTTAGCGGTCTTAGAAAGTCTGTTCTATGTTTGTGTGTATATATGTAGTGTCTAACCTGATGTAATCTGAACCAAGAAGAGAAGCATTTGTGGCCTCGCTCTTGCAAGGTCTGTCCATCTAACATTTTACCCTTCTGCACTAATGTGCCAATTGGGATAAGGTAATCTAGCGTATTCATCCCTCCAGCCCTCCGCCCCAGTTCAACCTTGTCCTTTCCCAGTTCTGTGTTGTATAGTAAAGTAGTCAATGGGGAGTATGGTGTCGAAATTTTTTGGAATTTGTTTCTATAAGTTGTCCAGACCGCCCATGTCTCATGAGTGATAGTGTATAGCCTGTTGGTTGCTATCAGTATGGAACTGGGTTGTGGTGCCCAGCATAGGCCTCCCATATGTGGTATATTCAGTAGCTGACCCTCTAATTGGACCAGTTTTTTATATGAAAATTTATTTTGATGGCACCAATCTACAATTCTACCTAATGATACGGCTGCTTTATACCAATATAAATTTGGTACTCCCAGTCCCCCTCCTTCTCTAGGAGCATACATAACATTTTGGGATATCCTAGGGGGTCTCCTCTGCCAAATGTAGGAGTTCAGAATTGTTTGTAACTTATGTATTTCCCTATTAACATACCCCAGTGGTAGGGCTTGGAAAAGATAGAGGGCCTTAGGTAGTAACATCATCTTCGCTGCCGAGATCCTACCCAGCCACGATATATTTTGTTTGGGTAACCATCTAGAGGTTAGGGATTGGAATTCCCATAGTTAAGTTTACGTAGGGCAGTCTCGCTCGAGGTCAAGTATACACCCAGATATTTCAAGGATTTCAAATTAATCTTATAGGGACTATTGTTTCTGATGTCAGCTAATAAATCTGTTGAGAGGTTTATAGGGTACAATTCTGACTTTGATGAGTTAACCAAAAAGTCTGAAAACGAGTTATAATAAGTTAATTCTGCTTGAGCCTCTTTAAGGGATTCTGCTGGGTCTGACAGTGTCATCAAGACATCGTCAGCACGAATCCTAGCTGCAAGGGGTTCTAAGGACAAAACAAATAACAACGGGGACAAAGGGCAACCCTGTCTGGTCCCGTTGCGTATCTCAAAGGCATCCGACAGTAGACCATTGACCCTTACTTGCGCAGATGGATTGGTGTATAAAGCTAGAATTTGGGAGATAAATTTAGAAGGGAAACCGAATTTAAGTAGTGTGGAATGCAAGAAGGTCCAATTTAGCCTGTCGAATGCCTTTTCTGCATCCGTCGAAAGGAGAACAGCAGGGCTTTTCGAAACTTTAATTTGATCCATTAAAGTAATAACCTTGCCCACATTATCTCTAGCCTCCCTCCCCTTCACAAATCCCACCTGGTCAGCATCAATCAGTGTGGGGAGTAAATCATTCATCCGATTAGCTAGTATTTTTGCATACAATTTTATGTCTACATTTAGTAGGGATATAGGTCTAAAGTTAGCTGGGGTCGTAGAAGGTTTCCCCGGCTTAGGGATGACCGTTATATGGGCCTGTAACATGGTGTCTGGGAACCTGCCGCCATCTGCTATGGAGTTAAATAATTTAGCAAGGTGTGGGCCTAGTTGGGTTTTGAAAGTTTTGTAATAGAGGTCAGAAAACCCATCGGGTCCTGGAGCTTTTTTTGATTTCATAGCCGAAAGTGCTGAAAGAATTTCTTTCTCACTAATGGGCAACTCCAGTGTTCGAGTCTCCTCGTCAGATAGTTTAGGTAGGGTAATCTCCTCAAGATATTTAGTGCATTTCTCTTTATGGGTGTCTAAGGGTCTATTTGTATTAATATTGTAGAGCTTGTGGTAATATTCTTGAAATATCTTAGCAATCCTAACCGTATCTTCTACTTTTGTACCTGAATTTGTCAACAGTGAGTGTATGTAGGAGTTGTGCTGTTTTCGCTTAAGGGCTCTAGCCAAATATTTACCCGTCTTGTTGCTTTCCCCGTAAAATTTCTGTTGTAGGAAAAAGGCTTTCCTCTGTGATTCAAATTGGAGATGCTCATTTAATAATTTCCTTTTCTCACTAAGAGCTTGTATAGTGTTATCATCTTTGGGATTAAGTTTTGCCAAATAATCCAGTTCAGTAATCTCTCCTGCCAGTTTCAGGTATTCTCCCCTGCTGGTTCTTTGCTTAGTTGCTTTAACTTTAATAAGCTCTCCCCTAATATACGCCTTGTGGGCTTCCCAGAGTGTGTCTAATTTAATTTCTGGAGTATCGTTAATAGAAAAATATGTGTCCAATTGCTGAGCCAGGGTTTCAACTAGCTGAGGGTCTAGTAATAGTGAGTCATCTAGCCTCCAGTTAAAGGGGCGGATTGGTGCATAAGGCCAACACAGGATACATTCCACTAAAGAGTGGTCTGACCATGTGGTGTTTTTTATGGTACAATGCTTGACATAGGACAAAGCTAGATGGTCCGTTAAAATATAGTCTAGTCGGGAGTAACTCTTATGTGGAAATGAAAAAAAAGTATAATCCCTGACACCAGGATGTATACAACGCCAGGTATCATGGAGGGATAGCGTCTTGATAGATTGCCATATTGATTTCAAAACTTTGTGTGGGACACAGGAGCTAGGATTGGAGCTATCTAGAAGTGGGTCAAGTGGAATATTGAAGTCACCGCCGACTACTATTGGGCCTTTGGATATATTAAAAATTTTCTGGGATATTTGTTTAAAAAACTTATCTTGGTGGTGGTTCGGGGCGTACAAGTTAACTAAAGTGATCGGTTTACCAAATAACAGGCCCACAACACATAAAAACCTGCCTTCTTTATCTTTCTCAGTTTGTAGTATTTTAAAGGGGATAGTCCTATGGATAAGGATACTGACCCCGTTAACCTTTTTATCTCGATGGACACTATGAAAATGCTGGGGAAATTGGGCAGAAAAATACCTTGGGATACAATTTGATTTAAAGTGGGTTTCCTGCAAAAAAAGAATCTTACCTCCCCTTTTATGTAAATCTTGTAGGGCAATTGTTCTTTTGTGTGGGATGTTGAAACCTTTAACATTTTGGGTGAGAATATTTATATATTTGTCATTACCTTGTGTGTTCATCGATATACCTTGATTACTACTATACTCTTCTCCACCTGAGACACTATGAGAACAGAGACATCATGCACGTACCCTGGGCTTAATAAAAACAGCAAAAACAAAAGATTAACATCGTCAAACCACTGAGCTAGAACCATAATACTGTCAAAACAATAGTACAACAGCAGAAAGATTCACAAAAGAAAAAGGGAAAAAGGTAGGGGGAATTAGCCAAGTTAGGCCAAGCTTAAAGATATAGAAGAGTTGGAATAGAGTGTAGTCAATGCAAACAATAAGCCATATATTACCTTCATGTTTCAGGTCATTCAATTCTTATACCTTGTACTAAGATACCTGTATTTAACTACCTTTAAGCTAACATCTATATAACATATCTAGTAGGATCTAGCTCATCCAACACCCCATAATTTTACACTTTGGGTCTTATACTCCTTCAGCTTGTCTTATATGGGTGTTGGAGAACCCAGATCCAATTTTATGATAACATTGTGCATGCAATACGACAACACTAGAACATAATTTGAACTCTATAAATTCACTCATGAAACATATCTCAACACACTACATAAAGAAACGCTTCTGGTCACAGAATGGAGCGTGGACTCTCCTGGATGGGAACATCCAGAGTACAATGTCTCTAGGCACTGATTCAGGTTATGTCCTGTCTTGTAGTAACATTGTTATTCTGTTTAGAGATAGATTTCTCATTTCTTCGAAAAGTAGCCTTCTGCCACTCCGGTCTTTGCGGGAGTGGAGTTCTTTTATTGGAAGAGTTATCCTGTGATGTTCCTAGATTCTCGCCAGCCCCAGGTGGATCTAACTGCAGTTCCTTGTAAACTTGAGGAAAATCTTCTGGGGCTTGGCAGAAAATTTTCCTGCCTTTCCAAAGGATTTGCAGGTTAAAAGGATGTCCCCATCTGTATGGTATGTTCTTTTGCCGAAGTCTGGAAGTAAGTGGCCACATGTCTCTCCTTTTTTGAAGGGTCCTAGAAGATAGGTCTTCAAACAAATGAAAGTTGATGTCTCTGTATTGTATAGGGTGCTTTTGTCTTGCCTTTTTCATTATCATCTCTTTTATAGGATAGCTGGTGATTTTAACGATTACATCTCTCGGTGGCTGGCCTTCCGGAGGTCTCGCTCTCAGGGCTCTATGTATTCTGTCGAGGGCAAATGTAGAATCATCACCCTCATCTACGATAAAGGCGAAAAGTCCTTGGACATAAGTTTCGAGATCGTGAGCCAAGACTTCTTCAGGGACACCTCTAATCCTTATGTTTTGTCGACGGCTCCTATTCTCCAGGTCGTCCACCTTGTTTTCCAGTTGCAGTATTATAGAATCTTGTTGTGATATCCTGTCAGTAAAGGTATGGAACAGCTTATCATGTTGTTTGTTTGTTTTTTATTCTTATTTGTAAATATTTTACAAATCCATTTTGCGGATACATATAAATATTGAACAATGTGGATTTTGTATGTAATGTTCTGTCCATGTTTCTAAGACAAATGTCAATTAAAATGAGACATACCATACTGTGACAAGCCCTGGCTTGAGGTTCCAGCACCAACATCACGATCTGTAATATATTAAATGAGGATTGGATATCATTAATACAAATCATGCCATGTTTAAAATCTTTACATTATTACCAAATCAATTAAAAACTATTAATCTTTTGGTAGTCCCATGAGTTAATTGTTTCCTCAATTAAATTCATCATAAATATATCCTGTACTCTTATTTTCAATCAGTTGTGTTGTTTACTGTAGCTTTAATTAATTTTTTGTGTTATTTCATTCTCATCAATTGATGGACATATGTTATTATTTATTTTGATTCTGCTAGTCTTTTTTTTATTATGTATAATATTGAAAATAAGAATACTGTATTCTTCACATATATAATAATTCACATTTCATTTTGAGCAACATGTGTAAAGCAATGCCACTTACAGCAAACCCATGTTAACGTGTATGCGCAATTCTAATTTTCGGGATCATTGCGCAATGATTCCAAGCGGAATTACGCATCCGTCATTTGAGCAACATGTGTAAAGCAATGCCACTTACAGCAAACCCATGTTAACGTGTATGCGCAATTCTAATTTTCGGGATCATTGCGCAATGATTCCAAGCGGAATTACGCATCCGTCATTTGAGCAACATGTGTAAAGCAATGCCACTTACAGCAAACCCATGTTAACGTGTATGCGCAATCCTAATTTTCGGGATCATTGCGCAATGATTCCAAGCGGAATTACGCATCCGTCATTTGAGCAACATGTGTAAAGCAATGCCACTTACAGCAAACCCATGTTAACGTGTATGCGCAATTCTAATTTTCGGGATCATTGTGCAATGATTCCAAGCGGAATTACGCATCCGTCATTTGACCAACATGTGTAAAGCAATGCCACTTACAGCAAACCCATGTTAACGTGTATGCGCAATTCCATTTACGCTCTGTGACGCATATTCTGTAGAGCGCAAGAAACATCATTCCTATTTCATGTGTCACTAATCTAAAATCAGATATCTAAACATCGTGGGGGGTAGTTATCAAGCCGTCTACTTTTCTGGCTTCGCCGGCCCAATACGTCCGCCTAAGCTCGCCTACCTTCGCCGCCGCGGACCTTGAATACGTTCGCCTAAGTTATCAAATAAAGCTGTCAAAAAGCCGCGGGGCGATGAGCAGCGGACTGTGAGAGTTATCACTCATCCGATCTCGCTGCCCTTCGGCTTTTTCCCAGCTTTATTGCTAGCCTGTCACTAAGCACTCACACTAAACTACACTGTTCTACCCCCTATACCGGCGCCCCCGGAGGCCCCCGCAACTAAATAAAGTTACTAACCCCTAAACCGCCGCTCCTAGACCCCGCCGCAAGTCTTATAAATGTATTAACCCCTAAACCGCCGCTCCTAGACCCCGCCGCAAGTCTTATAAATGTATTAACCCCTAAACCGCCGCTCCCGGACACCGCTGCCACCTACATTATACCTAGTAACCCCTATCCTGCCCCCCCTATACCGTCGCCCTCTATTATAAAATTATTAACCCCTATCCTGCTGATCCCGCACCTCTCCGCAACTAAATAAATAGTTTAACCCCTAAACCGCCGCTCCATGAACCCGCCGCAACCTATAATAAATTTATTAACCCCTATCCTGCCCCCCACTACGCCGCCGCCACTGTAATAAAATGATTAACCCCTAAACCTAAGTCTAACCCTAACCCTAACGCCCCCCTAACTTAAATATTAATTAAATACATCTAAATAAATTAACTCTTATTAACTAAATGAATCCTATTTAAAACTAAATACTTACTTATAAAATAAACCCTAATATAGCTACAATATAAATAATAATTATATTCTAGCTATCTTAGGATTTATATTTATTTTACAGGTACCTTTCAATTTATTTTAACCATGTACAATAACTATTAAATAGTTATTAACTATTTAATAGCTTACCTAGCTAAAATAAACTGAAATTAACCTGTAAAATAAAAACTAACCTAAGTTACAATTACACCTAACACTACACTATACTTTAATAAATTATTCCTATTTAAAACGAAATACTTACCTGTAAAATAAACCCTAAGATAGCTACAATATAATTAATAATTATATTATAGCTATCTTAGGATTTATATTTATTTTACAGGTAACTTTGTATTTATTTTAGCTAGTTAGAATAGTTATTAAATAGTTATTAACTATTTAATAACTACCTAGCTAAAAGAAATACAAAATTACCTGTAAAATAAATCCTAACCTAAGTTACAATTAAACCTAATACTACACTATCATTAAATTAACTAAATAAACTACCTACAAATAACTACAATGAAATACAATTACATAAACTAACTAAAGTACAAAAAATAAAAAAAGCTAAGTTACAAAAAATAAAAAATTAAGTTACAAACATGTTCAAAATATTACAACAATTTTAAGCTACTTACACCTAATCTAAGCCCCCTAATAAAATAACAAAGCCCCCCAAAATAAAAAAAATCCCTACCCTATTCTAAATTACATAAATTTCAAAGCTCTTTTACCTTACCAGCCCTTAAAAGGGCCATTTGTGGGGGCATGCCCCAAAAAGTTCAGCTCTTTTGCCTGTAAAAGAAAAATACAACCCCCCCCCAACATTAAAACCCACCACCCACATACCCCTAATCTAACCCAAACCCCCCTTACAAAAACCTAACACTAATCCCCTGAAGATCATCCTACCTTGAGTCGTCTTCACTCAGCCGAGCCACCGATGGAACTGAAGAGGACATCCGGAGCGGAAGAAGTTAATCCTCCAAGCGGCGCTGAAGAAATCTTCCATCCGATGAAGTCATCATCCAGGCGGCGCTGAAGAAGTCTTCGATCCGGCCGATGTCATCTTCAAAGAGGCGCTGAAGAGGTCTTCTATCCGGGCGAAGTCATCTTCCAAGCCGGGTCTTGAATCTTCCTTCCGCCGACGCGGAACCACCTTCTTCACCGACAGACTACGATGAATGACGGCTCCTTTAAGGGACGTCATCCAAGATGGCGTCCCCTCAATTCCGATTGGCTGATAGGATTCTATCAGCCAATCGGAATTAAGGTAGGAAAATCTGATTGGCTGATGGAATCAGCCAATCAGATTCAAGTTCAATCCGATTGGCTGATCCAATCAGCCAATCAGATTGAGCTCGCATTCTATTGGCTGATCGGAACAGCCAATAGAATGTGAGCTCAATCTGATTGGCTGATTCCATCAGCCAATCAGATTTTTCCTACCTTAATTCCGATTGGCTGATAGAATCCTATCAGCCAATCGGAATTGAGGGGACGCCATCTTGGATGACGTCCCTTAAAGGAGCCGTCATTCGTCGTAGTCCGTCGGTGAAGAAGGTGGTTCCGCGTCGGCGGAAGGAAGATTCAAGACCCGGCTTGGAAGATGACTTCGCCCGGATAGAAGACCTCTTCAGCGCCTCTTTGAAGATGACATCGGCCGGATCGAAGACTTCTTCAGCGCCGCCTGGATGATGACTTCATCGGATGGAAGATTTCTTCAGCGCCGCTTGGAGGATTAACTTCTTCCGCTCCGGATGTCCTCTTCAGTTCCATCGGTGGCTCGGCTGAGTGAAGACGACTCAAGGTAGGATGATCTTCAGGGGATTAGTGTTAGGTTTTTGTAAGGGGGTTTGGGTTAGATTAGGGGTATGTGGGGGGTGGGTTTTAATGTTGGGGGGGGGGTTGTATTTTTCTTTTACAGGCAAAAGAGCTGAACTTTTTGGGGCATGGTAAGGTAAAAGAGCTTTGAAATTTATGTAATTTAGAATAGGGTAGGGATTTTTTTTATTTTGGGGGGTTTGTTATTTTATTAGGGGGCTTAGATTAGGTGTAAGTAGCTTAAAATTGTTGTAATATTTTGAACATGTTTGTAACTTAATTTTTTATTTTTTGTAACTTAGCTTTTTTTATTTTTTGTACTTTAGTTAGTTTATGTAATTGTATTTCATTGTAGTTATTTGTAGGTACTTTATTTAATTAATTTAATGATAGTGTAATATTAGGTTTAATTGTAACTTAAGTTAGGATTTATTTTACAGGTAATTTTGTATTTCTTTTAGCTAGGTAGTTATTAAATAGTTAATAACTATTTAATAACTATTCTAACTAGCTAAAATAAATACAAAGTTACCTGTAAACTAAATATAAATCCTAAGATAGCTATAATATAAGTATTAATTACATTGTAGCTATCTTAGGGTTTATTTTACAGGTAAGTATTTATTTTTAAATAGGAATAATTTATTAAAGTATAGTGTAGTGTTAGGTGTAATTGTAACTTAGGTTAGGATTTATTTCACAGGTACATTTCTCTTTATTTTAGCTAGGTAAGCTATTAAATAGTTAATAACTATTTAATAGCTATTGTACATGGTTAAAATAAATTGAAAGGTACCTGTAAAATAAAAATAAATCCTAAGATAGCTAGAATATAATTATTATTTATATTGTAGCTATATTAGGGTTTATTTTAAAGGTAAGTATTTAGTTTTAAATAGGATTCATTTAGTTAATAAGAGTTAATTTATTTAGATGTATTTAATTAATATTTAAGTTAGGGGGCATTAGGGTTAGGGTTAGACTTAGGTTTAGGGGTTAATAATTTTATTACAGTGGCGGCGGCGTAGTGGGGGGCAGGATAGGGGTTAATAAATTTATTATAGGTGGCGACGGTGTAGGGGGGGCAGATTAGGGGTTAATACATTTAATATAGGTTGCGGCGGGTTCAGGGAGCGGCGGTTTAGGGGTTAATACATTTATTATAGTTGCGGTGGGCTCCGGGAGCGGCGGTTTAGGGGTTAATATGTATAGAGTAGCTTGCGGTGGGCTCCGGGAGCGGCGGTTTAGGGGGTAATAACTTTATTTAGTTGCGGCGGTGTAGGGGGGGTCAGATTAGTGGTGTTTAGACTCGGGGTACATGTTAGGGTGTTAGGTGTAGACAGCTCCCATAGAAATCAATGGGATGTCTGTCAGCAGCGAACTTGTACTTTCGCTATGGTCAGACTCCCATTGATTCCTATGGGATCCGCCGCCTCCAGGGGTGGCGGATTGAAAACCAGGTACGCTGGGCCGTAAAAGTGCCGAGCGTACCTGCTAGTTTTTTGATAGCTAGCAAAAGTAGTGAGAATGTGCCGCACTTGTGTGCGGAACATCTGGAGTGACGTAAGAATCGATCTGTGTCGGACTGAGTCCGGCGGATCGAAGCTTACGTCACAAAATTCTACTTTTGCCGGTCTCGAGCCTTTGATAACTAAGGCGAATCAGCCTCGCAACAAATACGCTGCGGAATTCCAGCGTATTTGAGGTTGACGGCTTGATAACTACCCCCCCGTATGTAGCGTATGTTGTGAGATCTATATAGGTTTAGTATCTGACTATATACACATTTCTTAAAAATCTAATCAAATATTAATATATTATATGAAGTTGGATAGTTACCTGGTTCAGATTCTCTATCCGCTCCTCCCAGGCCACCGGACGGAGAAGCAGCTGCCCTGGCCCCCGGGTCAGGACTTTCAGATCCAGCAGCTGGGAGGGAAGAAGAGGAGGCCGAGGATGGCGAGGATCTAAATCTTTTGGGGACCCGGAGAGTGAGGAGCTCGCATAAAGTCACCTCATAAGGGAGTAGGTAGAGTTTCCGCGGGGCCTTTCTTTTGCCCCCTCTTTTACGGGCTTGTACCCACTCCCTTATGAGGTCGACTTTTTTGTCAAGCGCAACCTCATATCTCCGAATCTCCGCATGATCTGATCCTGGCTCCTCTGGACGCCACACACCAATTGAACCGCATTGGTGATAGACTCCCAGAGGGCCTTCTTAACAGGCGCATCTGATCGGAACAGCCAATAGAATGCGAGCTCAATCTGATTGGCTGATTGGATCAGCCAATCGGATTGAACTTGATTCTGATTGGCTGATTCCATCAGCCAATCAGAAAATTCCTACCTTAATTCCGATTGGCTGATAGAATCCTATCATCCAATCGGAATTCGAGGGACGCCATCTTGGATGACGTCCCTTAAAGGAACCGTCATTCGTCGTCTAGTCGTCGGAAGAAGAGGATGGATCCGCGCTGGAGGTCTTCAAGATGGAGCCGGTCGTCATCGGATGGAAGAACATAGAAGATGCCGCTTGGAGAAGATGTTTGCCGGTCCGGATGTCCTCTTCTTGCCGGATAGGAGGAAGACTTTGGAGCACCGGATTATGGATCGCCAACCCCCGCTTGGGTTGGATGAAGATCTTGGAGCCAGGACGGATCGGTGATACCTGGATGGTGAAGACAAGGTAGGAAGATCTTCAGGGGATTAGTGTTAGGTTTATTTAAGGGGGTTTGGGTTAGATTAGGGGTATGTGGGTGGTGGGTTGTAATGTTGGGGGGGGGGGTATTGTATGTTTTTTTTTTACAGGCAAAAGAGCTGAAATTCTTGGGGCATGCCCCGCAAAGGGCCCTGTTCAGGGCTGGTAAGGTAAAAGAGCTTGTAATTTTTGTATTTTAGAATAGGGTAGGGAATTTTTTATTTTGGGGGTCTTTGTTATTTTATTAGGGGGCTTAGAGTAGGTGTAATTAGTTTAAAATTGTTGTAATATTTTTCTTATGTTTGTAAATATTTTTTTATTTTCTGTAACTTAGTTCTTTTTTATTTTTTGTACTTTAGATAGTTTATATAATTGTATTTATTTGTAGCAATTGTGTTTAATTAATTTATTGATAGTGTAGTGTTAGGTTAATTGTAGGTAATTGTAGGTAGTTTATTTAATTATTTTATTGATAGGGTAGTGTTAGGTTTAATTATATCTTAGGTTAGGATTTATTTTACAGGTAAATTTGTAATTATTTTAACTAGGTAACTATTAAATAGTTCTTAACTATTTAATAGCTATTGTACCTGGTTAAAATAAATACAAAGTTACCTGTAAAATAAATATTAATCCTAAAATAGCTATAATATAAATGTAATTTATATTGTAGCTATATTAGGATTTATTTTACAGGTAAGTATTTAGCTTTAAATAGGAATCATTTATTTAATAAGAGTTAATTTATTTCGTTAGATAAAAATTATATTTAACTTAGGGGGGTGTTAGTGTTAGGGTTAGACTTAGCTTTAGGGGTTAATACATTTATTAGAATAGCGGTGAGCTCCGGTCGGCAGATTAGGGGTTAATAATTGAAGGAAGGTGTCGGCGATGTTAGGGAGGGCAGATTAGGGGTTAATACTATTTATGATAGGGTTAGTGAGGCGGATTAGGGGTTAATAACTTTATTATAGTAGCGCTCAGGTCCGCTCGGCAGATTAGGGGTTAATAAGTGTAGGTAGGTGTCGGCGACGTTGTGGGGGGCAGATTAGGGGTTAATAAATATAACATAGGGGTCGGCGATGTTAGCGGCAGAAGATTAGGGGTACATAGGGATAACGTAGGTGGCGGCGATTTGCGGTCGGAAGATTAGGGGTTAATTATTTTAAGTAGCTTGCGGCGACGTTGTGGGGGGCAAGTTAGGGGTTAATAAATATAATATAGGGGTCGGCGGGGTTAGGGGCAGCAGATTAGGGGTACATAAGTATAACGTAGGTGGCGGTCGGCAGATTAGGGGTTAAAAATTTTAATCGAGTGGCGGCGATGTGGGGGGACCTCGGTTTAGGGGTACATAGGTAGTTTATGGGTGTTAGTGTAGTTTAGGGTACAGTAGTTAAGAGCTTTATGAACCGGCGTTAGCCAGAAAGCTCTTAACTCCTGCTTTTTTCAGGCGGCTGGAATCTTGTCGTTAGAGCTCTAACGCTCACTGCAGAAACGACTCTAAATACCAGCGTTAGAAAGATCCCATTGAAAAGATAGGCTACGCAAATGGCGTAGGGGGATCTGCGGTATGGAAAAGTCGCGGCTGTAAAGTGAGCGTTAGACCCTTTAATCACTGACTCCAAATACCAGCGGGCGGCCAAAACCAGCGTTAGGAGCCTCTAACGCTGGTTTTGACGGCTACCGCCGAACTCTAAATCTAGGCCTTAGGATTTATATTTATTTTACAGGTAACTTTGTATTTATTTTAGCTAGTTAGAATAGTTATTAAATAGTTATTAACTATTTAATAACTACCTAGCTAAAAGAAATACAAAATTACCTGTAAAATAAATCCTAACCTAAGTTACAATTAAACCTAATACTACACTATCATTAAATTAACTAAATAAACTACCTACAAATAACTACAATGAAATACAATTACATAAACTAACTAAAGTACAAAAAATAAAAAAAGCTAAGTTACAAAAAATAAAAAATTAAGTTACAAACATGTTCAAAATATTACAACAATTTTAAGCTACTTACACCTAATCTAAGCCCCCTAATAAAATAACAAAGCCCCCCAAAATAAAAAAAATCCCTACCCTATTCTAAATTACATAAATTTCAAAGCTCTTTTACCTTACCAGCCCTTAAAAGGGCCATTTGTGGGGGCATGCCCCAAAAAGTTCAGCTCTTTTGCCTGTAAAAGAAAAATACAACCCCCCCCCCCAACATTAAAACCCACCACTCACATACCCCTAATCTAACCCAAACCCCCCTTACAAAAACCTAACACTAATCCCCTGAAGATCATCCTACCTTGAGTCGTCTTCACTCAGCCGAGCCACCGATGGAACTGAAGAGGACATCCGGAGCGGAAGAAGTTAATCCTCCAAGCGGCGCTGAAGAAATCTTCCATCCGATGAAGTCATCATCCAGGCGGCGCTGAAGAAGTCTTCGATCCGGCCGATGTCATCTTCAAAGAGGCGCTGAAGAGGTCTTCTATCCGGGCGAAGTCATCTTCCAAGCCGGGTCTTGAATCTTCCTTCCGCCGACGCGGAACCACCTTCTTCACCGACGGACTACGACGAATGACGGCTCCTTTAAGGGACGTCATCCAAGATGGCGTCCCCTCAATTCCGATTGGCTGATAGGATTCTATCAGCCAATCGGAATTAAGGTAGGAAAATCTGATTGGCTGATGGAATCAGCCAATCAGATTCAAGTTCAATCCGATTGGCTGATCCAATCAGCCAATCAGATTGAGCTCGCATTCTATTGGCTGATCGGAACAGCCAATAGAATGTGAGCTCAATCTGATTGGCTGATTCCATCAGCCAATCAGATTTTTCCTACCTTAATTCCGATTGGCTGATAGAATCCTATCAGCCAATCGGAATTGAGGAGACGCCATCTTGGATGACGTCCCTTAAAGGAGCCGTCATTCGTCGTAGTCCGTCGGTGAAGAAGGTGGTTCCGCGTCGGCGGAAGGAAGATTCAAGACCCGGCTTGGAAGATGACTTCGCCCGGATAGAAGACCTCTTCAGCGCCTCTTTGAAGATGACATCGGCCGGATCGAAGACTTCTTCAGCGCCGCCTGGATGATGACTTCATCGGATGGAAGATTTCTTCAGCGCCGCTTGGAGGATTAACTTCTTCCGCTCCGGATGTCCTCTTCAGTTCCATCGGTGGCTCGGCTGAGTGAAGACGACTCAAGGTAGGATGATCTTCAGGGGATTAGTGTTAGGTTTTTGTAAGGGGGTTTGGGTTAGATTTGGGGTATGTGGGTGGTGGGTTTTAATGTTGGGGGGGGGGGTTGTATTTTTCTTTTACAGGCAAAAGAGCTGAACTTTTTGGGGCATGGTAAGGTAAAAGAGCTTTGAAATTTATGTAATTTAGAATAGGGTAGGGATTTTTTTTATTTTGGGGGGGTTTGTTATTTTATTAGGGGGCTTAGATTAGGTGTAAGTAGCTTAAAATTGTTGTAATATTTTGAACATGTTTGTAACTTAATTTTTTATTTTTTGTAACTTAGCTTTTTTTATTTTTTGTACTTTAGTTAGTTTATGTAATTGTATTTCATTGTAGTTATTTGTAGGTAGTTTATTTAATTAATTTAATGATAGTGTAATATTAGGTTTAATTGTAACTTAAGTTAGGATTTATTTTACAGGTAATTTTGTATTTCTTTTAGCTAGGTAGTTATTAAATAGTTAATAACTATTTAATAACTATTCTAACTAGCTAAAATAAATACAAAGTTACCTGTAAACTAAATATAAATCCTAAGATAGCTATAATATAAGTATTAATTACATTGTAGCTATCTTAGGGTTTATTTTACAGGTAAGTATTTATTTTTAAATAGGAATAATTTATTAAAGTATAGTGTAGTGTTAGGTGTAATTGTAACTTAGGTTAGGATTTATTTCACAGGTAC
The DNA here is from genome assembly GCF_027579735.1 of Bombina bombina. Classification (NCBI taxonomy): domain Eukaryota; kingdom Metazoa; phylum Chordata; class Amphibia; order Anura; family Bombinatoridae; genus Bombina; species Bombina bombina. The sequence goes on along the minus strand of NC_069504.1, from coordinate 448,934,356 downwards.
ATTTCTCTTTATTTTAGCTAGGTAAGCTATTAAATAGTTAATAACTATTTAATAGCTATTGTACATGGTTAAAATAAATTGAAAGGTACCTGTAAAATAAAAATAAATCCTAAGATAGCTAGAATATAATTATTATTTATATTGTAGCTATATTAGGGTTTATTTTAAAGGTAAGTATTTAGTTTTAAATAGGATTCATTTAGTTAATAAGAGTTAATTTATTTAGATGTATTTAATTAATATTTAAGTTAGGGGGCGTTAGGGTTAGGGTTAGACTTAGGTTTAGGGGTTAATAATTTTATTACAGTGGCGGCGGCGTAGTGGGGGGCAGGATAGGGGTTAATAAATTTATTATAGGTGGCGACGGTGTAGGGGGGGCAGATTAGGGGTTAATACATTTAATATAGGTTGCGTCGGGTTCAGGGAGCGGCGGTTTAGGGGTTAATACATTTATTATAGTTGCGGTGGGCTCCGGGAGCGGCGGTTTAGGGGTTAATATGTATAGAGTAGCTTGCGGTGGGCTCCGGGAGCGGTGGTTTAGGGGGTAATAACTTTATTTAGTTGCGGCGGTGTAGGGGGGGGTCAGATTAGTGGTGTTTAGACTCGGGGTACATGTTAGGGTGTTAGGTGTAGACAGCTCCCTTAGAAATCAATGGGATGTCTGTCAGCAGCGAACTTGTACTTTCGCTATGGTCAGACTCCCATTGATTCCTATGGGATCCGCCGCCTCCAGGGGTGGCGGATTGAAAACCAGGTACGCTGGGCCGTAAAAGTGCCGAGCGTACCTGCTAGTTTTTTGATAGCTAGCAAAAGTAGTGAGAATGTGCCGCACTTGTGTGCGGAACATCTGGAGTGACGTAAGAATCGATCTGTGTCGGACTGAGTCCGGCGGATCGAAGCTTACGTCACAAAATTCTACTTTTGCCGGTCTCGAGCCTTTGATAACTAAGGCGAATCAGCCTCGCCACAAATACGCTGCGGAATTCCAGCGTATTTGAGGTTGACGGCTTGATAACTACCCCCCCGTATGTAGCGTATGTTGTGAGATCTATATAGGTTTAGTATCTGACTATATACACATTTCTTAAAAATCTAATCAAATATTAATATATTATATGAAGTTGGATAGTTACCTGGTTCAGATTCTCTATCCGCTCCTCCCAGGCCACCGGACGGAGAAGCAGCTGCCCTGGCCCCCGGGTCAGGACTTTCAGATCCAGCAGCTGGGAGGGAAGAAGAGGAGGCCGAGGATGGCGAGGATCTAAATCTTTTGGGGACCCGGAGAGTGAGGAGCTCGCATAAAGTCACCTCATAAGGGAGTAGGTAGAGTTTCCGCGGGGCCTTTCTTTTGCCCCCTCTTTTACGGGCTTGTACCCACTCCCTTATGAGGTCGACTTTTTTTGTCAAGCGCAACCTCATATCTCCGAATCTCCGCATGATCTGATCCTGGCTCCTCTGGACGCCACACACCAATTGAACCGCATTGGTGATAGACTCCCAGAGGGCCTTCTTAACAGGCGCATCTGTCGACCTCCTCTTGTTCCCAAACAGCTGGGGATAAAAGTCCTTGACAGCGTGGACCAGTGCAGCGCTCTCCTGCTTGGTAAACCTGGGAGGTGACATGCCTGCTGGGTTGTATAATAAATCCCGGTATATTATAATTAGAATATATACTGCCTGCAGGCATTAGAGAACTGACAAAGATGGCAACATGTAATGGACTTTTATATGGTGAAGTAAACATGAGATGCACCATGGGACAAGTTATCTGTACATCTGATTGGATAAAAGTTTGAAATATTGTTAGAATGTCTGTGAGACCATCCTTACTCAAGTTGTGTTTGTGTGATGAACTCTGATTGGCCGTTCCTTAATGTTTCATATCTTAGTAACTTCCTTACACATACCTCCTGGTGGCGCTGTTACTTAATTTTTCTTGTAGACTTATTTGTAACTCATGGGCCTGTCATGCGGATATGTGTGACGCAGATTTAATATCCGTGATCTGTTAAATATTAATGTTTAAATTCTCTTTAAAATCTAATACTGTCACATTATTAAATGTTGTAGACATTTCTCGGTTTAATAACGGTCTGTTTCTTTAATACAAATACGTTGGATTAATACACATTTAGTATTGTATGTCTTTATTGTTCATAAAATCAATTTGGTGACTTATTGTGAAGTATTGACATTGCTCTATTAAATGTATTTATAATGCACATTGATTGTGTGCAATTGCGTGACATTAGACTCTAATGTTTAAAGATGCAAATCTGGTGTTTCAAGATACGTTTCCCACGCAACATTTCTGAATGTTCAAATTCAGGTTATAATGTCAGTAACTTGGATAATCTGTTTATAGATGTTAAACTACAGGTTTGTTTGTTATTAGTAAATAAACCTCGAGCTTGTATTTGTCTGAACTGCTCATATGTTATTGTGCAATGGCGTCTTTATTTTTAAATAGACATTACAACCAAACAATTGTATCAAATGATCTGTAGAGATCAAATATGTTTAGACTTTAAAATGCAACTCAATTTATCTTTGTATTTAGATATCCTCAACAGAATAAATTTAAATGCACATGGTTGAGCCAATTACATAAGGCATCTCTGTGCATCCACCAATCTTCATCTACTGAGCCTATCTCGATATGCTTTTCAAGCAAAGTATGTCAAGATAAGAAGAGAAGTAAATACACTCTTTAAATCTCTTAAAGGGACACTGTTCAAAAATTTTTAGCGTTCGTGATTCAGATTGAGCATGAAATGTTAAGCAACTTTATAATTTAATCCGATTCTCAAATGTTAATAATTATCTTGTTATCTTTCTTTGCAAATCCAAAATGATATTTTATATTACGGACAATTATTTGCGAAAAACCTGGGTTGTCCTTGATGATTGTTGGATAAATTAATCCACCCAAAAAAAAAAGTTCTGTCCAGAGTACTGAAGCAAATAAATTATCAATTTAATGCCTTATTTTTAAAGTAATGATAGCAACATCACGAGGAACATTGATAATAGGAGTCAATTTATAAAGTTGCTTAAAATTGAATACTCGTTCAGAATGTATAAATAATTACTTTTTTGACAGTCTCCCTTTAAGTATATTTTGAGTTCATGTCCCTTTAAGGAGACATTTCACAATAATGCTTGAAATATCATAAACCTAAGCACCTTCCTTTGGCAAAATTAGTATAACATATGAGTAAAGCATATTTATATTAACTTCTGGATTGTTTTACACACTGAATGAAATATATATTGTAATGGATGTATTTCGCAGTCTTCAGCTTAGAAGGACATTAAGCTATATGTTATTTATGCATTTTGGAGAAGATTATAATATTTGAACAACTTAATATGTTTTGTTATTCGATCATTAGATTTTAATTATATATATTCTTGGATTAAATACATATCTACATAGGCTATTTTGATGCTGATTGTTGGTTGCACATAGATGCCTTATGTAATTGTCTAAGATATGTGCATTGATGTATCTTTTTCTAAGTATATTTAAAGACTGAATGTAATTCAATAGTACTTTATAAATATGTTAAAATTATTTTATGATTGTTTAAAATTCAATACACAATATATTTTGTGAATGTCCCTTTAAGGACCAAAACATTCGGAATGTTGATTTAACATTGTCGAAAGAAACTAAAGGGGAATGAAAATTATATATAGATATGTGATGTCTAACCCAAGAGGTAAGATTTTAAAAATTACATAATATTAATAACTATAGTTAAATGACCCTTTAAATGACTCCACTAGAACATAAAATCAATTAACATGGCATCCAATAACTAGCTTGTGCAAAATATGAAGTTAACTGACCTACCATTTTTAAATTTAAAAAATATTAATTTATTAAAATAATGTTTTTAGATACCTAAGGAAGATACAAGATCTTATAAAAGAAATTTTACATTCAACACTGTCACTTTAATGTAAGTGAACCACTTTCCCTTCTTAAAAGTGAAAAGCAGAAAGTTATGTCAAATTCTGACTACATATCCGAAAATATTTTTACAAATTAACATCTAAAAATTACACAATAAAAGCATCAATGGATTTCACTCCCCAATTAATTTAAAAAAGATAGTTGACTTTAATATTCTCTGAATCATTGGATTTTCTAAAATTAATGCTATACATGATGCCTAATTTGATCTTATGCATGTGCTTGTCAAATAGACAACTACCAGTCATGGGAGTCAAATTGTTTTTTATTGATAGATTATATGGATATTTATTATAATCTGTTCAAAAGAGGGTATTTAATAATAAAATGTTGATTATTACCATTTTTAAAAAAAAAAATTCTTTTAACAAAAAAAAATAAAAATCCTGGAAGTCATCAGATGAAAATCTGAAAAAAATAAAAAATATTTTACAAAGTTAATACACACGTTGTAAAATATTCATAAAATACATTTAAAATCATCTTGTGTCTATACACAATGTGCAACATTTTATCAAGATATTTATGACTTAAATTATTGGATTAAAAACCAAAAAAAAAAACATACACCATTATATTGTGTAATAAAAATTACATTTAAATATCAGCATTTCTAATTATACATAATAATGTATATCACATTTAAATAATCAAAAATACATATATGCTGAACATAAATGTAATATTTAATGTCCATTCAAATACCTCTATATCAACTATAATATGTATTCTTTGTCTGATTGTGATACCTAAATATCTAATTATGAACAAAGTATGACTAATGTATGTAAGCTACAAATATTCTACATTCTTCCTGTGATTCTTAACTAGCATGCATTGGTAAACCAACCTGGATAATGCATGGTCTTTGAAAGTCAATTCTGGAGAAAACAGGTGATCTTCAATAGGTGTCTTATTCATCATTTCAAAAAATAGAGGACTGTGAAATACCATCTAAAAATTGAAAAATAATCTAAGTGTCTGATTGTGATACCTAAATATCTAATTATGAACAAAGTATGAATAATGTATGTAAGCTACAAATATTCTACATTCTTCCTGTGATTCTTAACTAGCATGCATTGGTAAACCAACCTGGATAATGCATGGTCTTTGAAAGTCAATTCTGGAGAAAACAGGTGATCTTCAATAGGTGTCTTATTCATCATTTCAAAAATAGAGGACTGTGAAATACCATCTAAAAATTGAAAAATAATCTAAGTGTCTGATTGTGATACCTAAATATCTAATTATGAACAAAGTATGACTAATGTATGTAAGCTACAAATATTCTACATTCTTCCTGTGATTCTTAACTAGCATGCATTGGTAAACCAACCTGGATAATGCATGGTCTTTGAAAGTCAATTCTGGAGAAAACAGGTGATCTTCAATAGGTGTCTTATTCATCATTTCAAAAAATAGAGGACTGTGAAATACCATCTAAAAATTGAAAAATAATCTAAGTGTCTGATTGTGATACCTAAATATCTAATTATAAACAAAGTATGACTAATGTATGTAAGCTACAAATATTCTACATTCTTCCTGTGATTCTTAACTAGCATGCATTGGTAAACCAACCTGGATAATGCATGGTCTTTGAAAGTCAATTCTGGAGAAAACAGGTGATCTTCAATAGGTGTCTTATTCATCATTTCAAAAAATAGAGGACTGTGAAATACCATCTAAAAATTGAAAAATAATCTAAGTGTCTGATTGTGATACCTAAATATCTAATTATGAACAAAGTATGACTAATGTATGTAAGCTACAAATATTCTACATTCTTCCTGTGATTCTTAACTAGCATGCATTGGTAAACCAACCTGGATAATGCATGGTCTTTGAAAGTCAATTCTGGAGAAAACAGGTGATCTTCAATAGGTGTCTTATTCATCATTTCAAAAATAGAGAACTGTGAAATACCATCTAAAAAATGAAAAATAATCTAAGTGTCTGATTGTGATACCTAAATATCTAATTATGAACAAAGTATGACTAATGTATGTAAGCTACAAATATTCTACATTCTTCCTGTGATTCTTAACTAGCATGCATTGGTAAACCAACCTGGATAATGCATGGTCTTTGAAAGTCAATTCTGGAGAAAACAGGTGATCTTCAATAGGTGTCTTATTCATCATTTCAAAAATAGAGGACTGTGAAATACCATCTAAAAAGTAAAATAATCTAAGTGTCTGATTGTGATACCTAAATATCTAATTATGAACAAAGTATGACTAATGTATGTAAGCTACAAATATTCTACATTCTTCCTGTGATTCTTAACTAGCATGCATTGGTAAACCAACCTAGATAATGCATGGTCTTTGAAAGTCAATTCTGGAGAAAACAGGTGATCTTCAATAGGTGTCTTATTCATCATTTTAAAAATAGAGGACTGTGAAATACCATCTAAAAATTGAAAAATAATCTAAGTGTCTGATTGTGATACCTAAATATCTAATTATGAACAAAGTATGACTAATGTATGTAAGCTACAAATATTCTACATTCTTCCTGTGATTCTTAACTAGCATGCATTGGTAAACCAACCTGGATAATGCATGGTCTTTGAAAGTCAATTCTGGAGAAAACAGGTGATCTTCAATAGGTGTCTTATTCATCATTTCAAAAATAGAGGACTGTGAAATACCATCTAAAAATTGAAAAATAATCTAAGTGTCTGATTGTGATACCTAAATATCTAATTATGAACAAAGTATGACTAATGTATGTAAGCTACAAATATTCTACATTCTTCCGGTGATTCTTAACTAGCATGCATTGGTAAACCAACCTGGATAATGCATGGTCTTTGAAAGTCAATTCTGGAGAAAACAGGTGATCTTCAATAGGTGTCTTATTCATCATTTCAAAAATAGAGGACTGAAATACCATCTAAAAAAGTAAAATAATCTAAGTGTCTGATTGTGATACCTAAATATCTAATTATGAACAAAGTATGACTAATGTATGTAAGCTACAAATATTCTACATTCTTCCGGTGATTCTTAACTAGCATGCATTGGTAAACCAACCTGGATAATGCATGGTCTTTGAAAGTCAATTCTGGAGAAAACAGGTGATCTTCAATAGGTGTCTTATTCATCATTTCAAAAAATAGAGGACTGTGAAATACCATCTAAAAAAGTAAAATAATCTAAGTGTCTGATTGTGATACCTAAATATCTAATTATGAACAAAGTATGACTAATGTATGTAAGCTACAAATATTCTACATTCTTCCGGTGATTCTTAACTAGCATGCATTGGTAAACCAACCTGGATAATGCATGGTCTTTGAAAGTCAATTCTGGAGAAAACAGGTGATCTTCAATAGGTGTCTTATTCATCATTTCAAAAATAGAGGACTGAAATACCATCTAAAAAAGTAAAATAATCTAAGTGTCTGATTGTGATACCTAAATATCTAATTATGAACAAAGTATGACTAATGTATGTAAGCTACAAATATTCTACATTCTTCCTGTGATTCTTAACTAGCATGCATTGGTAAACCAACCTGGATAATGCATGGTCTTTGAAAGTCAATTCTGGAGAAAACAGGTGATCTTCAATAGGTGTCTTATTCATCATTTCAAAAATAGAGGACTGTGAAATACCATCTAAAAAAGTAAAATAATCTAAGTGTCTGATTGTGATACCTAAATATCTAATTATGAACAAAGTATGACTAATGTATGTAAGCTACAAATATTCTACATTCTTCCTGTGATTCTTAACTAGCATGCATTGGTAAACCAACCTGGATAATGCATGGTCTTTGAAAGTCAATTCTGGAGAAAACAGGTGATCTTCAATAGGTGTCTTATTCATCATTTCAAAAATAGAGGACTGTGAAATACCATCTAAAAAAGTAAAATAATCTAAGTGTCTGATTGTGATACCTAAATATCTAATTATGAACAAAGTATGACTAATGTATGTAAGCTACAAATATTCTACATTCTTCCCGTGATTCTTAACTAGCATGCATTGGTAAACCGACCTGGATAATGCATGGTCTTTGAAAGTCAATTCTGGAGAAAACAGGTGATCTTCAATAGGTGTCTTATTCATCATTTCAAAAATAGAGGACTGTGAAATACCATCTAAAAATGTAAAATAATCTAAGTGTCTGATTGTGATACCTAAATATCTAATTATGAACAAAGTATGACTAATGTATGTAAGCTACAAATATTCTACATTCTTCCCGTGATTCTTAACTAGCATGCATTGGTAAACCAACCTGGATAATGCATGGTCTTTGAAAGTCAATTCTGGAGAAAACAGGTGATCTTCAATAGGTGTCTTATTCATCATTTCAAAAATAGAGGACTGTGAAATACCATCTAAAAAAGTAAAATAATCTAAGTGTCTGATTGTGATACCTAAATATCTAATTATGAACAAAGTATGACTAATGTATGTAAGCTACAAATATTCTACATTCTTCCTGTGATTCTTAACTAGCATGCATTGGTAAACCAACCTGGATAATGCATGGTCTTTGAAAGTCAATTCTGGAGAAAACAGGTGATCTTCAATAGGTGTCTTATTCATCATTTCAAAAATAGAGGACTGTGAAATACCATCTAAAAAAGTAAAATAATCTAAGTGTCTGATTGTAATACCTAAATATCTAATTATGAACAAAGTATGACTAATGTATGTAAGCTACAAATATTCTACATTCTTCCGGTGATTCTTAACTAGCATGCATTGGTAAACCAACCTGGATAATGCATGGTCTTTGAAAGTCAATTCTGGAGAAAACAGGTGATCTTTAATAGGTGTCTTATTCATCATTTCAAAAATAGAGGACTGTGAAATACCATCTAAAAAAGTAAAATAATCTAAGTGTCTGATTGTGATACCTAAATATCTAATTATGAACAAAGTATGACTAATGTATGTAAGCTACAAATATTCTACATTCTTCCGGTGATTCTTAACTAGCATGCATTGGTAAACCAACCTGGATAATGCATGGTCTTTGAAAGTCAATTCTGGAGAAAACAGGTGATCTTCAATAGGTGTCTTATTCATCATTTCAAAAATAGAGGACTGTGAAATACCATCTAAAAAAGTAAAATAATCTAAGTGTCTGATTGTGATACCTAAATATCTAATTATGAACAAAGTATGACTAATGTATGTAAGCTACAAATATTCTACATTCTTCCTGTGATTCTTAACTAGCATGCATTGGTAAACCAACCTGGATAATGCATGGTCTTTGAAAGTCAATTCTGGAGAAAACAGGTGATCTTCAATAGGTGTCTTATTCATCATTTCAAAAATAGAGGACTGTGAAATACCATCTAAAAAAGTAAAATAATCTAAGTGTCTGATTGTGATACCTAAATATCTAATTATGAACAAAGTATGACTAATGTATGTAAGCTACAAATATTCTACATTCTTCCCGTGATTCTTAACTAGCATGCATTGGTAAACCAACCTGGATAATGCATGGTCTTTGAAAGTCAATTCTTGAGAAAACAGGTGATCTTCAATAGGTGTCTTATTCATCATTTCAAAAATAGAGGACTGTGAAATACCATCTAAAAAAGTAAAATAATCTAAGTGTCTGATTGTGATACCTAAATATCTAATTATGAACAAAGTATGACTAATGTATGTAAGCTACAAATATTCTACATTCTTCCGGTGATTCTTAACTAGCATGCATTGGTAAACCAACCTGGATAATGCATGGTCTTTGAAAGTCAATTCTTGAGAAAACCGGTGATCTTCAATAGGTGTCTTATTCATCATTTCAAAAATAGAGGACTGTGAAATACCATCTAAAAAAGTAAAATAATCTAAGTGTCTGATTGTGATACCTAAATATCTAATTATGAACAAAGTATGACTAATGTATGTAAGCTACAAATATTCTACATTCTTCCCGTGATTCTTAACTAGCATGCATTGGTAAACCAACCTGGATAATGCATGGTCTTTGAAAGTCAATTCTGGAGAAAACAGGTGATCTTCAATAGGTGTCTTATTCATCATTTCAAAAATAGAGGACTGTGAAATACCATCTAAAAAAGTAAAATAATCTAAGTGTCTGATTGTAATACCTAACTATCTAATTATGAACAAAGTATGACTAATGTATGTAAGCTACAAATATTCTACATTCTTCCTGTGATTCTTAACTAGCATGCATTGGTAAACCAACCTGGATAATGCATGGTCTTTGAAAGTCAATTCTGGAGAAAACAGGTGATCTTCAATAGGTGTCTTATTCATCATTTCAAAAAATAGAGGACTGTGAAATACCATCTAAAAATTGAAAAATAATCTAAGTGTCTCCAATAGGATGCCTCCACAGCCTTATTCTATCAAATAGTTGGCACTTACCATGTATGGTTTTCAAGGTCAGCAGATTTGAAAGATAATGCCAGACATGATCCCATTGGTATTCTTCAATTTCAATCTTGTCTTTTTCCACTGTCAGTCTGGGAATTCTTCACTGTCATTCTTCGAATTCTTCCCTTTCAGTCTTTACATGAAGTCATCTCCCTAATGGCATAAAAGGTTTTAAAAAAGTTATTACTACAAGTGTGGGAATCAGTTCTGTACCCCTCTCCCACCCCCCATTTCTGAATCAATTTCTGTCACTAGCTTAATAAGCGTGTGTAGCATCTTGTGTTATGTTCTATCAATCAAGTGTGAAGATGAGTCATATTGAGCAGAACAAACCTCTAATGTGCGACTTTGAACCATATTCATGCTAGAGGATAGTTATGCTAGAGGATCCCTTTCTGAGTATTTTCATTTTAAGTAATGTGTAAACTAAATACTAGTTTTGAAAATGTATGCCATATGATGTATTTGTGTACAATTCATGCCAGCAACAGTCCATACATTTATACTTACCAGCTGATGTTCTCTTTAAATACCAGGTGGCAAAGACTCACTACAGGACCCAATGACCAGAGCATCACCTATATTAATAAATGAAACACATATTTAGCATTTGAGGAACAATCCTAACATGTTTGCACAATTCTCTACTTGTCATTTCCCTAGAGTTCACATCTATTGACAATACTCCAATCTAACTTCTATTATTTACCGCCTAAAGTGGCGGTTGATGATGTCTGCTCTGACATTGAGCCCCTCGTCCTGGAATGGCCCCTCTAAAACAGGCTGGTCCACCTCATCATCGAGGAGGCGTCGGGGCGCCTGGACGGCCTGCAGCATCCCAGCCCGCTGTGCAATATTATGCAGGACACTACAGGCTATAACGATCTTAGCCACCTTCTTTGGGTTGTACTGGAGGGCTCCTCCCGACCTGTCAAGGCACCTGAACCTCATCTTCAGGAGCCCGAACATTCATTCAACCTCAGCCCTGGTTCTCTTATGCGCCCTATTGTAGCGCTCCTGAGCCACATCAGTAGGGCTGCGTAAGGGAGTAATAAGCCAAGGCCGGCTCATGTAACCAGAATCACCTATAAATTATGAACAGAACATAATTCAAACTGAATCCTCAAAATTGTATTTTGATTCCCAAAAATGTTTGTGTACACGATAATCCACTAACAAATGTTTATTTTTTAAAAGAATAATCTAGTTCAATATTATTCTCTATCTTCCCATTTCAGCTAAGACATGCTACATATGCGTATTTCTCCTAAACCAGACCTTGTGTAAAATACCAACTAAATGGTTACATTGCATTCTCTATCTGAGCATTTAAGGTAAGACATGCTACATATCTGCATTGAACTAAAAGTAGACATTAGCGGAAAGAGACAATGACATGGTTAAATTGCATTTGCTGCTATCTTCCCATTTCAGCTAAGACATGCTACATATGCGTATTTCTCCTAAACCAGACCTTGTGTAAAATACCAACTAAATGGTTACATTGCATTCTCTATCTGAGCATTTAAGGTAAGACATGCTACATATCTGCATTGAACTAAAAGTAGACATTAGCGGAAAGAGACAATGACATGGTTAAATTGCATTTGCTGCTATCTTCCCATTTCAGCTAAGACATGCTACATATGCGTATTTCTCCTAAACCAGACCTTGTGTAAAATACCAACTAAATGGTTACATTGCATTCTCTATCTGAGCATTTAAGGTAAGACATGCTACATATCTGCATTGAACTAAAAGTAGACATTAGCGGAAAGAGACAATGACATGGTTAAATTGCATTTGCTGCTATCTTCCCATTTCAGCTAAGACATGCTACATATGCGTATTTCTCCTAAACCAGACCTTGTGTAAAATACCAACTAAATGGTTACATTGCATTCTCTATCTGAGCATTTAAGGTAAGACATGCTACATATCTGCATTGAACTAAAATTAGACATTTGCGGAAATATAAATAAATGGTTAAATTGCATCCTATAGCTGAACATTACGCTAACATTTTAAGACTACAGTGGCAATTGTCTAACTAATTAACCATGTTGTGCACAAATACTCACCAACGAGATAACCAGGGGGCATTTGTCTTTCCTCAAACTGCCGCCACAGGGTGGACAGAGAGAGGATGCGGGCATCATGACAAGCCCCTCCAAAATTCGCACACACATGCATAATCCTCATCCGTGCGTCACAAACATACTGCACGTTGAGGCTATGAAAATGTTTGCGATTTCTGAAGGGCAAGTCATCAATTGGAGCACGCAGCGCAATGTGGGTACAATCAATGGCTCCCAAGACATTGGGCAATTCAGCAATATCAAAGAATTCCCGCTTCAGGTGCCTCCAATCACCATCATTCTGTGGGAATCCTATGTAATGCTTACTGATACGTACCATGGCATCCAGAAAGTTATCAAACACCACAGAGAATGTACCTTGAGACAGGCCATGCATGTACATTTCTCCGGATTGAAAACTCCCAGAGGCCAGGACGTATAGACAACTTAGCATCTTACTCATGCCGGGAACAGCAGTCCTTATTCTTATACGTGGCTCCAAATGAGGTTTAAGAAGATCGTAAAGGCCAATGAGCTGTTCGCGATTGAGCCGATACTTATCATAAACCTCAAAGTCGCTCATGTTTTCCAAGGTGGGTCTCACCCTGTAGACACGAGCCCTTCGTCTCACTCGGAGCCACCGAGGCTGCCTGATTCTATCAACCGCTAGTTCGCCCATAGCAGCACCAGCAGCGTCTACCATGTCATCATCATCCATATTTCCAAACAGCAGAGCAAGGCGTAACAAGGTATGCAAATTGATCTGAAGTGGATCACAAGGGATGCTTTGGCCATGTTGTTTGGGGGATTTATAGTACAATTAGTCCAATGGTAGTGAGTTTGTAATGATTGCTAATTGTATTCACTTGTTTGTATGTGAGCGGCGCGAATGCTTTCAAAGTGGGCGTTTTTTGAGGTGTTTGGTGAAATGTTGTTTTCCCCCAATGAATCTCAATGTGAAAGTGTCAAATATCACACATACAGTGCATGTTTGTAATGTTTGATCATATGCGTAATCAATATTTATTAAACGCGATCTTATAGTAAAAAGCACACGTCCAGGCTAACATGAATGAAAGTGCATAGTTGTGTATAATGTGCATCGAATGTGATCGATCAATGTTGCTGCAATATTGTTTGTAAACGATAAAGTAACATCTGCCATCTGTAGTATTGTATATATAAGTGATTGCCGAGATGTCAATATTGTACGCGTCCCATTAAAATCTGCATAATAATTCTGAACTTCCGGCTGTCATCTGTAGTATTGTGTATATAAGTGATTGCCGAGCTGTCAATATTGTATGCGTCCCATTAAAATCTGCATAATAATTCTGAACTTCCGGCTGTCATCTGTAGTATTGTATATATATATATATAAGTGATTGCCCAGATGTCAATATTCTATGCGTCCCTTTAAAATCGCACTAATACTGAAGAACTTCCGGCTGTCATCTGTAGTATTATATATATAAGTGATTGCCGAGATGTCAATATTGTATGTGTCCCATTAAAATCTGCATTATAATTCTGAACTTCCGGCTGTCATCTGTAGTATTCTATATATAAGTGATTGCCGAGCTGTCAATATTGTATGCGTCCCATTCAAATCGCACTAATACTGAATAACTTCCGGCTGTCATCTGTAGTATTGTATATATAAGTGATTGCCGAGATGTCAATATTGTATGCGTCCCATTCAAATCGCACTAATACTGAAGAACTTCCGGCTGTCATCTGTAGTATTGTATATATAAGTGATTGCCGAGATGTCAATATTGTATGCGTCCCATTCAAATCGCACTAATACTGAATAACTTCCGGCTGTCATCTGTAGTATTGTATATATAAGTGATTGCCGAGATGTCAATATTGTATGCGTCCCATTCAAATCGCACTAATACTGAATAACTTCCGGCTGTCATCTGTAGTATTGTATATATAAGTGATTGCCCAGATGTCAATATTGTATGCGTCCCATTAAAATCGCACTAACACTGAAGAACTTCCGGCTGTCATCTGTAGTATTGTATATATAAGTGATTGCCGAGCTGTAAATATTGTATGCGTCCCATTAAAATGTCACTAATACTGAATAACTTCCGGCTGTCATCTGTAGTATTATATATATAAGTGATTTGCGAGCTGACAATATTTATTAATTGTCCCATTCAAATCGCCCTAATAATTCTGTTCCAAACTGTTGTTTACGTATATGTAGTATTGTAGTATTGAGTGTTAAATTTCTGAAAGGGGCGGTACAGTCGTGAATCTGTAATGTGTATGGTTGAATCTTCTAATGACGTCATCATATTATTAACCTGCCTATGTAGTTCTGAAATCCTAATTGTGTTGTTGTATTGTGCTACATTGTTATCGTGTGCTGACTAAAATATAAATGTGTGCTTTGTGGTTGCGTGATGGGTGATGCGTGTTATGTACATATACGTATATATTGTGATTGTGTCCCACATATGCTGAGTTCTATATAGCGGTCTGTCATTGTTGTTCCTTCCCATAAAGTGACATCTGTAATCTGGTGTAATGATGCTCTTCTTGTACGTAATTCCTAATGGTTTATTGTGATGGAATCATGATGTAAAAAGTACAGTAAAATCCATATGTTCTGTTTTGTGATTCCTAGAGAGAATGTAATGTGTTTTTACCCCATCATTTGAATGCACATGTATGAGTGAATGATAAAAGTAATGTATGTGCATCCATGAAGGATCATGTGTTGAGCCTATGTAGATATGCTGTTGCTGCAAGCATATGAGTTGAATAAATGAAATGCAATAATAAAGGTAAATGAGAGGTGTTTCCCATTGTGTACTGTTTGTGAATCCTGAAATGTTGTAATTATTTTTGTGTCCGTTTAAATGTGATCTTTTTTTTAAAATGTTTGTTACTAGTGATGTTGATTTGTAGTTGATGTAATGTAAAAGTATGAAACAATTTAATGTTGTTGTGAATATTCAATAAGTAAAATCCATAAGTCCACCATAGGGAAATAGGCATTTCTTGATCTATTTGTCATAGCTGGGTCTAACGCAGAAAAGCATGGTTTTTTTTTTCGATTTCTAGCGCTGGTATTTGGAGTTTTTTTGTCTACGCTTTTTGCGTGCGTTAGGGAAATCTGTCTGTCGCGTGCACGAACACGTCTTCCCCATAGAAGTCAATGGAGGCTCAAAATTTGTGTGTAAATAAAATCCAAGACTGGTTTTGAGCGTAAAGTGAGTGACGTCATGAGCTTGTGTGAAAAAGTAGCTAAATCGTTTTCATTTTGTAAAAATAACTTGTTTGTGTATGTAATGTGGTGTATATTGTTTGTATGCATCGATGAGTGTATGTTTGTGATAATATTATTAGTTATATGAAGCTATATGAGTGTGTTTTCCCGTGTGTCAATGTAAGTCAATGGCAAAATGGATTTGTGTTGTTTTTTTTCTAACACCCGAGATCTCGCAACTTTGATCCTTTCTATTTTGAACAAAAAATATTAATTCTGAAAAATAAATATAGTGTAGTGTTTGTATGAGTGTAAGTGTACTTTGTGTAATATTTGTTTTGTGATTTGTAGATGTTTATTTTGTCGGTAGATGTTAACTACTGGGTCTGAGCTGTCGGTAGAGATTTGTGCGTTGGGAGATTTTTGAGTGTCGGTAACTAAACTCTAAATACCGGAGGGCGGTAAAAACAAGCGTTAGGAGCCTCTAACGCTGGTTTTCACGGCTACCGCCAAACTCTAAATCTAGGCCCAAGAGAAGAAATGCTTGAAATGTATAAGATACAAACAAGATTATTTAAATGGCCGTGTATACAACTGGAGGGGTCAATTTCCAGAATGGAGAAAACACCCACTGTTGCCGTGGTAATGCACGAGCAGACGTAGTATACTGGCACACTCTGATGATGCAACAGGCAGTTCGAGTGACTCCTCAGTGGGGAGAGCGTCCCCTGCTTTTTTAGATTGAAGCAACGAAGGCAGCTTCGAGGGATACCGGAAACACAGGAGTTGCCCCAGAGAAAAATCGTATTCGGAGTTCAAACAGGAGGGGCAGAGGGAAACAACTGAACAAACGGCTTAGAATATTTCATCAGAAACTTTAACAGACAGTGATTACAAACCTTTACAAATCTTTTTCTATTTCAAAAATGTCCACATTCGTAGAGGGGCAAAATGAAAGTCCCTTGTCGTTTTGCCCCTCTACGAATGTAGACATTTTTAAGATAGAAAAATATTTGTAAAGGTTTTTTCGTTCTTTGCGTTTACAGGTTATGTTTAATAAATCTGGAGTGAGGATGTAGCGAAAGAATGAGTTAAAGATATGTCAAATAATTACGTTTTTGTAGCAAAACATTTTGGCTTAAAGGGACACTAAACCCAATTTTTTTTCTTTTATGATTCAGACAGAGCATGCAATTTTAAGCAACATTCTAATTTACTCCTATTATCATTTTTTCTTCGTTCTCTTGCTATCTTTCTTTAAAAAGCAGCAATGTGATGCATAGGAGTTGGCACATTTTTGGTTGAGAACCTGGGTTATACTTCCTTATTGGTGGGTAAATGTAAGCCTCCAATAAACAAGCGCTATCCATGGTGCTGAACATAAAATGGGCTGGCTCCTATTTAAATAAAGATAGCAAGGGAACAAATAAAAATTGATAATAGGAGTAAATTAGAAAGTTGCTTAAAATTGCATGCTCTATCTGAATCAAAAAACATTAGGTTCAGTGTATCTTTAAGGAAAAAATCAAATTATAATCCCTCATATAGCAACAATAGTGTTGAATCATTTATTGAAATGGTAAATAATGATTAGTTATCATCAAAAGATAAGATAAAGAAAGATGGTAATAAAAGGAGTTTTAAGTATAACAACTTTACAAAAGAAGAAAGCCAAGCTATAAAAACACTTAAAGGGATACTAAACCCATATTTTCTTTCCTGATTCAGATAGAGCATGTAATTTTAAGCAACTTTCTAATGTAATCCTATTATAATTTTTTCTTCGTTCTCTTGCTATCTTTATTTAAAAAGCAGGAATGTTAAGCATAGGAGCTGGCCCATTTTTGGTTGAGAACCTGGGTTATGTGCTTATTGTTGGCTTAAGTGTAGCCACCAATAAGCATGCACTATCCAGGGTGCTGAATTTAAAATGCATGCTCTATCTGAATCATGAAAGAAAACATTTGGGGTTAGTATCCCTTTAAAGAGAAAGAGGTTATAGTTTTGAAGTCAGCGGATAAGGGCAGAGCCACCATTATATTAACAAAAAATACTATATATATGAAATTAAGTCACAATTACAAGATCATTCTACATACAAGGAGTTATCAGGGGACCCTGTTTTCAAAATACAAATTAAATATATCCTAGCCAATGGAATTATTGACAGTAAGCTATCTGACTATCTATACAAGGACCACCCAAAAACACCAATATTTAACACTGTCCCTAAGGTACATAAGTGTCCACCTGGTAGGCCTATATTCTCAGTGTGGACTCAATATTCACTAATTTAGCTATTTTTTTTGACAATACTCTCGAGCTAGAAGTAGTCAGGATGTCATCATACATCAAAGATACAGGGGATTTTTTTGAGTAAACTTAAAGTGAATGTAAATTTTAATGCTAAAGTGCTTGGTTTTTAAAAATTTGACTAAAAACAGGGGCACTTTAATTCATCAAAATTTACATTTCACTCGTGTTATGAAAAAATACTTACCTTTTAAACTTGACAGCAGCTCCAGCTTCCCCCGGTCGTCGCAAGCCATTTCTGATGTCAGAAATGATGGATCGGTCATCCTCCAATCATGGCTTCCCCCCTGGTGGAATCAGTGTCTGATTTTAGACCCAGGAAGAGGCTTTGCGACAGGTGGAGGAAGTTGGAGTGGCTGTCAAGATTAAAAGGTATTTTTTTCACAACACGAGTGAAATGTAAATTTTTATGAATTAAAGTGCCCCTGTTTTTAATCAAATTTTTAAAAAACAGGCAATTTAGCATCAAAATTTACATTCATTTTAAGGATTTGCACTTACCGTGCCATAAATACATTTTGTTTACTCTTGGCATAAAAAGCCTATATACCTCCATGTCAGTATATTTATAAGAATTTCAGTAGTGCTCTCCAAATAATATGTCAATCTATGGCAGGGTTATAATACAATATATTTAATAATTATCCTTTAAAATAAACGCTCAATCAATATGCATCTACTAGAAACCATAAAATTAATATAAATACCAGAATTCTTTTTATTAGTTAATATCTAGGAACATATTGGAATATATTTGTAGTACCAGAATATGAAACAATATTATATGCGTTTAAAAACTATTTAAAATATGTTATGCCGAGTTTATACACGTTTACCTTTAAAATTGGCCTTATTCACAATAACCTTTCATTTAGCGTTGCATTTAAAATATCACAGTGAGATTTAAAATAACAGCTACTAATATTCAGCAATACAATTAACAGTGCTAATAAACAATAGGACAATATATATACTCAGCTATTTAGCTGCAATTGATCCTAATACAATTCTAATTAGGACACTAAAAATACATATATTCTTACTGTAAACCGTTACTTTAAAATGTCTATTTGTTTAAACTGGAACAGATTTTTAATAACTTATAATTAAAATCAATTCTAAAATATGTATATGTATAAATTCTATATTTTGCACGGATGAATTACTTAGCATCAAGGATATATGTTTAGCAATACACAGGCTATGAAATACTAGCTTGAAATACAAACTGCTCCCTTTAATCTACCCACAATCTTTTAATACTTTACCAGGATGAACACCAATCGATATCCAATATCTTTCAGCAGGTTTAATCTCACCTCAGAAGACCAATAAGTATATATTGCAATCAAATGAGAAAAGGGAGATGAGCTTTGCTAGAGTACTGATACTTCACGCCCAACAAACCAGTTACAAGTTAGCTCAGCAGAATCTGTGTCCTGTTTCTCTCTCTTGCTTTTACTTATATAAGTTTCCATCACAGGTGAGAATATGGTTGGCCCTTCGTGCTTGTCCCTTCTGATTGGATATCTGGAATATCTAATCGGATTGGCCCTTACGGAGCTGAGCATGGTCCCTTGACTGTCGTACTGGATTCTGGCCATTCGGGGGCAGCAGACACACAACACAGCAATAAATTTAACCATTTCTAGACAGTGAAAGAAAATATTTCTTTAAAATGTGTAATAAATGCCATAATTTCTTGCATTAATAACTTACAATCCGAATTCCAGGCAGGATAACCTCATATCAATTTTCTGATTATTTTAATATGAAACATCAAATTCTTTTTAATATTATTTTACATTAAAATAATTATACTGCTAATTATTAGCTTAAAATCCATTAAAATTTTATCAGTATCCTGGCATTTATATACAAATAACAGCCTATTTTATATTTAGTACTGCATTGTATTCCAGCATGAATATGCCATATTTCATGATTCTAATAAATCCCGAATGTATGAATCCTGTCTATGCAGATCTGAAATTATATGTCTGAAAAATAAAAACAATACAGAGGTTATTATTCTAACACAGTTAAACATTTTAGACCGACCAAAATAGTCACCTATCAAGCTTAGCACATACTCATGTAATATTAGAAAATTAGACAATCTCCCAAATTTCTATATTCAATACATTCTGAGGTATATTCAAATATGTTTATTTGCTGTATTTCAAAGTTACATCTTAACATGTGTCTTTAGTTCACAGGGGTCACTTAACAGACAGCTGTCAAAAGCCACAATTTCCTTAATATGCCTGTGTTCTCAGACCCCTTTCCCAGGCAGAAATCCTCTAGCAGGCAGGAAGCCCATATATGGGTATGTACCTTTGAGATTCCAGCATATTTCATGATTCTAATAAATCCTGAATGTATGAATCCTGTCTATGCAGATCTGAAATTATATGTCTGAAAAATAAAAACAATACAGAGGTTATTATTCTAACACAGTTAAACATTTTAGACCGACCAAAATAGTCACCTATCAAGCTTAGCACATACTCATGTAATATTAGAAAATTAGACAATCTCCCAAATTTCTATATTCAATACATTCTGAGGTATATTCAAATATGTTTATTTGCTGTATTTCAAAGTTACATCTTAACATGTGTCTTTAGTTCACAGGGGTCACTTAACAGACAGCTGTCAAAAGAAAGCCACAATTTCCTTAATATGCCTGTGTTCTCAGACCCCATTCCCAGGCAGAAATCCTCTAGCAGGCAGGAAGCCCATATATGGGTATGTACCTTTGAGATTCCAGCATTCTAATCTCCATCTCATCAGGCCTCAAAAGGATATTCCAGACACCTCATCTTCACTCACTGCATGGGGCAAAGAGTGCTCTGAATTTTGCACTTCCAATTAAGGAGCAAATGTTTTAGTGTTAAAGTTTCTGGAGACATCCTGTCTGCAATTGAGTCTTGAGATGTGTATTCAAACCATGGGGGTTTTGAATCAAATCCTGACATCAGAGTTTCAACCCTATTTCAGTAATATCTGATAAAAATATGGTTTCATACATAAACACATTCCCCTGGCCTATTGACATATATATATATATATATGTAAATTCAATGCAAATTGTCCTTACTTAAAAAATATATATATGTCATTTACCTGTACCCTGACATAATTCCCCCTTTCAAATTCAAATATATGTAGGACACATGTATTTGAATTGGATCAAAGTCAGTGGTACTCGGTGAGGATGTTGGCCGTATACATCATAGACAGTCCTTTAAGTAGAAAGTCAGTCATTTTTGAGCCTTCATGTTTATCAGCTAGGCATCTTTAAACTACAGTATTATTTTTAGTGTATTTGGGGATATGACACTGCATGCTCGCAGCTGATTGATATGGACCTATTTATCTATGAAACTTTCATTTTTGGGGATCCGTATTTTATAGGCCACTGGAGATATTTTGTCAGTAATGACAAAAGGACCTTTCCATGAGGGAAGAAATTTCTTCTCCCTAACATGATCTCTTCCAAAGTTATAAAGATAAACTTTATCATTTATTTCATATTCCTTTTTGGATGTCTTGAGATCATAATAGGTTTAATTGGCAGTTGCAGCTTTCTCTAAATTCCTTTGAGCAAATGCAAAGGCATATTGCAGGTGCTTTCTTAGGTTCTCCACATATTGATGTGTATTGGCAGCGTTTATCAAGTTTTGGTCTGATGTACGGTACAGTAGATGTTGAGGTAGAACCATTCTCCTACCAGTCATCAGTTCAAAAGGTGACATTTTGGTAGCACTACTTGGAGTTGCTCTTAATGCCATTAAGACTAGAGGTAGTTTTACATCCCAGTCCTTACCCGTTTCACTCACAAACTTTTTGAGGATTTTAACAATGGACTTGTTGTAACGCTCTACACCACCACTCGAGGCAGCTCTATAAGCAATATGGAACTTTCTTTTAACAAGGGGGAGAGTGGAATAGTGCACTAGTGTCAGGGGAGGAGATCAAACACCTTACTGGGTATGCTTAGATCCTTCAGTCTAAGCAACAATGATGTACTTAAATGTCAAGAGTATGTCAAGGGAACTGAAATTTAAAGAGCTTAAATAAGAATGTAACATCAGGTGCTTTAGAACCACAACTGCTAGGATATGACAGTATTAAATAGGGTGTATTGTATTAGTGAATAGTATGGGATACACATGGTGATCCTGCGCAACAATGTATTACTCAGTAATCACACAATACAATATTAATATACAGGTACAGTTTCCCACATATCCCCTATGGCTGCCACATGTGTCAGGGTTGACACTGTGGAAGGAAAAATTAAAGCAGCAGGGGTAGTTGAAAACAATCCTGATATAAGAGTTGTATGCAGTGTGATGTTTATAACATTCAGACTCTTGCAAGAGAAAACAAAAAATGGCTGCCACACAGTGAGAAAAACTTATGGAAGTGAGAGGATCAGAACAAATAATATTGGCACTCATATAAGTTTAGATTTGTTTTTTAGGAGAGTAAGGCAAAGATACAATGTTCTGCGGTAGCTCAGAGGATCAAACTAGAGCAGTGCTTACCAAGCAGGAGCGCCAAGCAAAAGTCGCCACAAGTTGAGGGAGTGAGCAGAGAATATGAGCTGCTGCTATCAGCGGTAAAGTGAAGCTGGCGGATGACGTCACCGCGTTCCCGTAGAACACTGCTGTGAGCTGACAGGCAAGGAGAGCGGTAGCTGGATCCGGAGTGCGGCAGAGGGATAAAGCAGAGTCCTCTCAACTTTAAATATAGAACACAGGAAAAACGATAAGTTGCCTTAAAGTAAAACAAGACAACAGAGATAGGAGTATCAATGTTAAGTTTCTCAGGAGTTCAGAGGTTTGTGAACAGCGTTCACCGGATGGCATAGGTTCACAGAGGATCTAGGAAAGATTACTGCAATACTAAGCAATGAGATATCATGAGGAGGAGCCTTAAATAGGGAAAGGAGTGAGCCTGCACTGGGTCTTAAAGGTATAGTGGTTACGTGATACCTGACAGAATCCCCCCTTCAAGGAGCCACTCCGGGGCTCAAAGCTTCGGGCGATCTGGATGTCGCTGATGGAAAAGTGTAATTAAACGTGGAGCCGAAATGTTGCAAGCTGGTTCCCAGGAATCCTCATCGTGCGAGTATCCTTTCCAATGAATGAGGTATTCTAAGTGACCACGTCTAATTCGTGAATCCAATATAGTGTGTACCTCATACTCCACAGTAGGGTCTATAGTAACTGGTGGTTGCACTACCGAAGTAATGGGGTCTCTAACTTCTCTGTAGGGCTTGATAAGCGAGACGTGGAAAGTTGGATGAATTTTGAGGGTAGTTGGTAATTTGAGACGTATGGCATTAGCATTTATGGTACGTAATACTGGGTATGGACCGATGTATAGAGGAGACATCTTTTTTGAAGGAGTATTGAGACGTAAATGTTTGGTGGAGAGCCAAACCAGGTCACCTTCCTTATACTGAGGAGGAGGACGTCTACGGCGGTCATAATACCGTTTGTATACTTCTTTTGCACTGTTTATAGCAGATTCAATAGTTTTGAAGTTAGCTGATATGTTGTCAGACAACTCATATATAGTGGGGGATGATGTGGTAGAGTTTTGAAATAAATGGAAGTTTGGGTGAAAGCCGTAATTTGCAAAAAATGGTGTGATACCAGTGGTGGAATGGATAGTATTGTTGTAACAAAACTCTGCATAGGGGAGGTAATCAGACCAAGAATTTTGGTTGTTGGAACAATATAATCTTAGGAATTGTTCTAACCATTGATTACATCTCTCGGTCTGTCCATTGCATTGGGGGTGATAGGCAGTTGTCAGTTTCCTTTCAACTGAGAAGGTCTTGCAGAATTGGTGCCAAAGTTTACTAGAGAATTGAGTTCCTCTGTCACTGAGTATAGATATGGGTAAGCCATGTAGTTTAATAACATGTTCAATGAGCAAGTGAACTGTCTCTAGAGCAGTAGGAAGTTTGGGGAAAGCAATAAAATGAGACATCTTCGTGAATAGATCGACAACCACTAATATAGTATTGTTTTTTGATGATAGAGGTAAATCCACGATGAAATCTAGGGCAATTTCAGCCCAAGGTTTCTTTGGAGTTGGTAAAGGTAAAAGGAGACCATAAGGGGAACGTTTATCCCTCTTGGAAACAGAACAGGTTGCACAAGAGCTTACATAATTTCTGACATCGGCAGAGATGGTTGGCCACCAGTGGGTCCTATTTGCCAATTCCTGCGTTTTGCGCAAACCTGGATGACCAGCTAAAAAGCTGTCATGAATAGATCGGAGAAATGAAGGTCTAAGAGTAGGAGGGACATACAATTTTGTGTCATGAGTATAGAGACCTTGAGAGTTCTTTTGTAAGAGTTGTGATGGTTTTGTGGAATCCAAAGTTTGTTCCTTTTTAAGTAAGGGTGTCATATCCGTTGTAAAAGAGATGAAATTGTTTTCTGGAATCACTGAGCGAAGGGTTGGTGGAGAACTGGGATGGCCTCCAATTCTCGAAAGGGCATCGGCCTTTTTGTTTTTTGTTGCTGGTCGGTAGGTTATCAGAAAGTTGAAGCGTGAAAAAAAAAGATTCCAGCGAACCTGTCTGGCCGAGAGTGTTCTAGTGGATTTCAAATACTGGAGGTTTCTGTGATCCGTATAAATGAGTGTTGGCACTGGAGTGCCTTCAAGAAGGTGTCGCCAATGTTCTAAAGACAGTTTTATAGCTAAAAGTTCTTTATCACCAATAGGGTAATTTTGTTCTGCAGAGTTTAGAGTTCTAGAATAAAAGGCGACAGGATGAAGGGGTTTTTTCAAACTTTCTCTCTGTGAGAGAACAGCTCCAATAGCATGGTTGGAAGCGTCTACCTCCAGTACAAACTGTAAATTAGGATCAGGAAAACGGAGTATGGGAGCTGAAGTGAACATCTGTTTAAGTAAATCAAAAGCTTGTTGTGTTTGTGGGGTCCACTTAAACGGTGTATTTGCTTTTGTCAGCGAAGTGAGAGGTAGAGATATCTTAGAGAAGTTTTTGATAAACTTGCGATAAAAATTCGCAAAACCCATAAAAGATTGAACCTGACGTACGCTTTTTGGTATGGGCCAGTTTAAGACTGCATCAACCTTTTTGTTTTCCATACAGATACCTTTGGGAGAAATCTCATAACCGAGAAAGGATATAGACTGTGTATTGAAAAGGCATTTTTCTGCCTTGGCATATAAGTGGTTACCTCTTAGTCTAGAAAGTACTTGTCTAACATGAGAGATATGTTCTTCAAATGTTTTGGAGTAAATTAAAATATCGTCAAGATATATAACAATGAAAATATCCAAAATATCTCTAAAGATATCATTGATGAGGTGCTGAAAAGTTGCGGGCGCGTTACAGAGCCCAAAAGGCATGACGACATATTCGAACAAACCGTAACGGGTTCGAAATGCCGTCAGCCACTCATCGCCAGCTCTTATACGGATGAGGTTATAGGCACCCCTCAAATCCAGTTTGGTAAAGAATTTTGCGCCCTCTAACCTCTCTATTAACTCAGGAATAAGGGGTAAGGGGTAACGTTTTTTTATAGTAACCTTGTTAAGTTGACGATAATCGATAATGGGTCTAAGAGTACCATCCTTATTTTTCACGAAGAAAATTCCTGCACTAGCTGGAGAGGTAGAGGGGCGAATAAAACCCTTTTTAAGGTTTTCGTCTAGGTAAGTCTTTAAATGTAAGCGTTCTGGATTGGATAGAGGATAGATATGCCCTGTAGGGATTTCAGACCCTGGAATGATCTCTATAGGGCAATCATATTTTCTATGGGGTGGTAAGTTTTCAGACTCTGCCTTACTGAAAACATCTGCAAAGTCCTGGTAAACAGCTGGGATCTAAGGATCCTCAGGAAGTGCAGATGTATGAAGAACAGTCGCAGGGAAACAAGTAGACAGACAAAACTTTGAATTGAAATCAAGTGTAAGTGAGTTCCAATCTATTTGGGGGTTATGAGTACAAAGCCAATTTATACCTAAAACAATAGGTGCAATAGGAGAGGGAATGATATCAAAAGTAAAATATTCCCTATGATGGTCGGTGGAGGTGATAAGTAAAGGGATAGTCTGATATTCGACAGGACCAGTGGGGATAGGAGAACCGTCAATACCTCTTAATAAGACAGGAGACTTCTTTTTGACTACAGGTATTTTATTTTTTTGAGTAAATACACTATCAATATAGGAAGCTGTTGCTCCCGAATCAATGATCGCGGTAGCGTTGACCCGATGGGAGTCCCACTGCAAGAGAAGAGACAAGTGTAAGTATGGATCAGGTAAGAGCTGAGTGGTACAACAAAAAGGTTGAATGATAGTCTTACCCTTGTTCTGTTTCTGCAAGGATGGGCAATCTCTAACAGTGTGACTGTCGCAGGCACAATACAAACATAAGTTGTTGGCCCTACGCCTGATCTTTTCCTCGGAGAAAAGGGGGCCTTTAATGAAACCTATATCCATAGGTTCGGAAGAAGATTTACTCACAGCTGGTATGTTTTGTTTTTTAGGATAGCTATCATGGTAGGAGCGTTCCTGTTGTCTCTCTCTAAGGCGCCTGTCGATGGTAATACTGAGAGACATCAATTCTTCTAGGGTTTGGGGTAAGTCAGTGCGAGAGAGCTCATCTTTTATGCCATCTGATAGGCCCAACCTAAACTGATTTCTCAGAGACAGATTGTTCCACTGTGAGTCTTTGGCCCATTTTTTAAAGTCTGTAATATAGTCTTCGACTATTCTTTTCTTCTGTTTTAAGTTTCTCATAGCGTTTTCTGCGGTGAGCTGTTTGTATGGATCTTCGTATAGGGTACCCATGGCAGTAAAGAAATTTTCTAATGAATTAAGAATCTCATCGTTACTTTCAAAATAGGAGTTAGCCCAGGTGCGTGGCTCACCCCTCAAATAGGAAATAACAGTTAATACTCTAGCTCTATCATTTGGATAGGTATGGGGTTTCAAAGAAAACATGAGCAAACAGGCATTCTTAAAATCCCTATATTGAGAGCGATCACCATTAAATTTCTCTGGAGTACTAACCTGGGGCTCCAGTAAGGGGACCCTTTTATCCACAACATCCCGGATGTAAGTTTTCATAGTATCATTCTCCACTTTGAGGGTATTCAAGGCCTCTGTAAGCAGATCAACCCTCTGAGTGAGGTTCTGAATATGTGTATTCATCCCAGCTGGGTCCATGATAGTGGGCTTAGTATTATGTCAAGAGTATGTCAAGGGAACTGAAATTTAAAGAGCTTAAATAAGAATGTAACATCAGGTGCTTTAGAACCACAACTGCTAGGATATGACAGTATTAAATAGGGTGTATTGTATTAGTGAATAGTATGGGATACACATGGTGATCCTGCGCAACAATGTATTACTCAGTAATCACACAATACAATATTAATATACAGGTACAGTTTCCCACATATCCCCTATGGCTGCCACATGTGTCAGGGTTGACACTGTGGAAGGAAAAATTAAAGCAGCAGGGGTAGTTGAAAACAATCCTGATATAAGAGTTGTATGCAGTGTGATGTTTATAACATTCAGACTCTTGCAAGAGAAAACAAAAAATGGCTGCCACACAGTGAGAAAAACTTATGGAAGTGAGAGGATCAGAACAAATAATATTGGCACTCATATAAGTTTAGATTTGTTTTTTAGGAGAGTAAGGCAAAGATACAATGTTCTGCGGTAGCTCAGAGGATCAAACTAGAGCAGTGCTTACCAAGCAGGAGCGCCAAGCAAAAGTCGCCACAAGTTGAGGGAGTGAGCAGAGAATAGGAGCTGCTGCTATCAGCGGTAAAGTGAAGCTGGCGGATGACGTCACCGCGTTCCCGTAGAACACTGCTGTGAGCTGACAGGCAAGGAGAGCGGTAGCTGGATCCGGAGTGCGGCAGAGGGATAAAGCAGAGTCCTCTCAACTTTAAATATAGAACACAGGAAAAACGATAAGTTGCCTTAAAGTAAAACAAGACAACAGAGATAGGAGTATCAATGTTAAGTTTCTCAGGAGTTCAGAGGTTTGTGAACAGCGTTCACAGGATGGCATAGGTTCACAGAGGATCTAGGAAAGATTACTGCAATACTAAGCAATGAGATATCATGAGGAGGAGCCTTAAATAGGGAAAGGAGTGAGCCTGCACTGGGTCTTAAAGGTATAGTGGTTACGTGATACCTGACATTAAAAAAGTGTGGATAGTAAGGGCGCTAGAAGCTAAAGATCTTAGGGGGTAGTGTATATATAAATCTGCTATAATTGCATTAATATTAGTGGTGCATTGGGTGTAAGAAATTATTTTACATATACACCCGGGTCAACCCGGGTTGTCAAATTGTAGTAGAACTCTGGTGCAAGGTCCTCTCACTTCTACGCGTTTCACTCCCTTAGGAGCTTTATCAAGAATTTATCAAGAGTCCATTCAATATTGTTTTTAGATACAAGGCTGCTACAATTTTTATTATTTTTTAACATTGTATAGATTGTCATATAACTGATACATTTCTTATATCATACGGATTTTTAAGATTGCATAATTTTGCAAATTTGTGATATTGTTGGTTGGATCCCCAATATAATAGAGAGACGTCTCTAATAATTATTTCATATAAGTGTCTATGTATAAATGAGAAATTTTAACCTTTATTAAAAATATTCAGAGTTCTACTACAATTTGACAACCCGGGTTGACCCTTTAAAGTTGGAACTGTTCCTGGTAACAGAACACCTGTTTGAACAAAAATAACCTGCGTGCCTAAAGCACTAAGAGCAGGCTACCACAAAACAAGGGACTTGTCCTAAGGATCGCCAATACTGGCGACATCAAAATACACTCTATTTGGAACTAACTGCTACAAGTGGTAACTACCTAAGAATATCTCCGGGAAAGTGATTGACACCTGTGGGGTGGCTCCTGTGGATAACCGGGTGTGACGTCAGATGCCGGTTTCACAAGGCAAAGACAAGCCGTGGAAGAAACACAGCTCAACGCATGGTCTTAGGATACCAGAAAAGAGAGGTACGTTACCACTAGAAGATAACAAATGTATGTGGGACGCTTATACATATAAAAAAACTTTTAACTAAATACTCTCTGGACTTAGACGCACTAAACAAGAAGTACAAACTTTCTTTTAACCCCTAGTATTTTCCACATTTTGGTCATCACTTCGCTAGTGAAGTGGGTTCCCCGATCTTACTCAATTCTTTGGGGCAAACCAAATCTGGAAAATACGTGGTTGATGAGCAATGCTGCACATGTTTCAACACTATTGTTAGGTGCACTGATGCACTCTACCCATTTAGTGAACAGGCATGTCACTGTTAACCTGTTTTTTTTTTACCAATTGATGACCTAGTTACTGGACCAATAAAATCGATTTGTGTATCTGACCATGGCATTACCATCCCCCTTTTCTGCAATGGTGCTCTATGTGTTGGTGCAGTGGGTTGGAACTGTGGACAGATTAAACACCCTTGACAGTAGGTTTGAACATCTTTCAACATGTGTGGCCAAAAAGCGTAATCACGCAATATTTCATACGTGAGTTTGGCACCATGATGACCAGATGTGGGAGCATCATGGACATGTTGAAGCATTAGACCTCTGAACTTGGTGGGTACTACCCATTGCTGAATGCCAGTTTTGGAGGTTCTAATTAACAAACCGTCCTGTAACTTGAATTGTGATCTGGATTTCATTAAGATTCTAAGATCTTCTTTGCCAATACAATAATCTTTTGAGATGAGGTTACTTTCAGGATCTTCTATGTATTTATAGAAGATGCCTACAATGGGGTCTTCTTTTTGACTAGTGATCAGGTCCTCACTAGGAGAATCCTGACTCCATTGTACCAGGTTAGACTCACTCTGTTGTTTTGCCTGGTTTCTGGTAATGGCTTCTACCTGAATTGCACCCATTAAGTGGTCAATATTAAAGAGTTCTCCAGTTATGGCTCCTTGTTTGGCTAATGAATCCGCAAGATCATTGCCTTCCTTATCTGGGCCTAGAACCCTGGAATGACCCTTGGTCTTTTCCAGTATATGGTTAATTCATTTGATACCACCAGATTATCAATCTCGCAGAACAACTTGCCATGCTTGACTGGTTTGTTATTGCTTTTCTGCATGCCATTTCTTTTCCAAGTTGGCAGGTATTCAACAAAACTGTCACACACATAATTTGAGTCAGTTATGATCACAAATTCATAAATACCATGTTCAATAGCTATTTCAATGGTTTTTAGAACAGCAGTTAGTTCTGCAACTTGACTGGATCTTGGTCCAATGTTGAAACCTATAGATATATTTGGGAATCCATTTGCCCAAGTTTTACCAATGCCAGCGACTAATCTGCGCTCATTATGAATAGTGGCATGGTAAGAACAACCATCAACATATACCCAAGGTAATGTTTGACAATGGTCCTCATTGTATATTTTATATGGTGAAAACATGTTCCTCCAGGAAATCATCTTCTGACAATTCTTCCCCAGGATCTCAGCAGTGCCTCCATACAATATGTCAGTATATTTATAAGAATTTCAGCAGTGCTCTACAAATAATATGTCAGTCTATGGCAGGGTTATAATACAGTATATTTAATAATTATCCTTTAAAATAAACCCTCAATCAATATGCATCTACTAGAAACCATAACATTAATATAAATACCTGAATTCTTTTTACTAGTTAACCCTTTAAGGACACAGCTTTCAGTTTGCTCAATTGTTTTATGACGGAAACATTCCGTCATATGTCCTTAAGAGGTTAATATCTATGAACATATTGGAATATATTTGTAGTACCAGAATATGAAACAATATTATATGCGTTTAAAAACTATTTAAAATATGCTATGCCGAGTTTATACACGTTTACCTTTAAAATTGGCCTTATTCACAATAACCTTTCATTTAGCGTTGCATTTAAAATATCACAGTGAGATTTAAAATAACAGCTACTAATATTCAGCAATACAATTAACAGTGCTAATAAACAATAGGACAATATATATACTCAGCTATTTAGCTGCATATATTCTTACTGTAAACCGTTACTTTAAAATGTCTATTTGTTTAAACTGGAACAGATTTTTAATGACTTATAATTAAAATCAATTCTAAGATATATATATATATATATGTATAAATTCTATATTTTGCACAGATGAATTACTTAGCATCAAGGATATATGTTTAGCAATACACAGGCTATGAAATACTAGCTTGAAATACAAACTGCTCTCTTTAATCTACCCACAATCTTTTAATACTTTACCAGGATGAACACCAATCGATATCCAATATCTTTCAGCAGGTTTAATCTCACCTCAGAAGACCAATAAGTATATATTACAATCAAATGAGAAAAGGGAGATCAGCTTTGCTAGAGTACTGATACTTCACACCCAACAAACCAGTTACAAGTTAGCTCAGCAGAATCTGTGTCCTATTTCTCTCTCTTGCTTTTACTTATATAAGTTTCCATCACAGGTGAGAATATGGGTGACCCTTTGCGCTTGTCCCTTCTGATTGGATATCTGGAATATCTAATCGGATTGGCCCTTACGGAGCTGAGCATGGTCACCATGGAAACGCATCTTTTAACAGTTAAATCCCTTGACTGTCGTACTGGATTCTGGCCATTCGGGGGCAGCAGACACACAACACAGCGATACATATAACCATTTCTAGACAGTGAAAGAAAATATTTCTTTAAAATGTGTAATAAATGCCATAATTTCTTGCATTAATAACTTACAATCCGAATTCCAGGCAGGATAACCTCATGTCAATTTTCTAATTATTTTAATATGAAACATCAAATTCTTTTTAATATTATTTTACATTAAAATAATTATACTGCTAATTATTAGCTTAAAATCCATTAAAATTTTATCAGTATCCTGGCATTTATATACAAATAACAGCCTATTTTATATTCAGTACTGCATTGTATTCCAGCATGAATATACCATATTTCATGTTTCTAATAAATCCTGGATGTATGAATCCTGTCTCTGCAGATCTGAAATTATATGTCTGAAAAATAAAAACAATACAGAGGTTATTATTCTGACACAGTTAAACATTTTAGACCAACCAAAATAGTCAACTATCAAGCTTAGCACATGCTCATGTAATATTAGAAAATTAGACAATCTCCCAAATTTCTATATTCAATACATTCTGAGGTATATTCAAATATGTTTATTTGCTGTATTTCAAAGTTACATCTTAACATGTGTCTTTAGTTCACAGGGGTCACTTAACAGGCAGCTGTCAAAAGCCATAATTTCCTTAATATGCCTGTGTTCTCAGACCCCTTTCCCAGGCAGAAATCCTCTAGCAGGCAGGAAGCCCATATATGAGTATGTACCTTTGAGATTCCAGCATTCTAATCTCCATCTCATCAGGCCTCAAAAGGATATTCCAGACACCTCATCTTCACTCACTGCATGGGGCAAGGAGTGCTCTGAATTTTGCACTTCCAATTAAGGAGCAAATGTTTTAGTGTTAAAGTTTCTGGAGACATCCTGTCTGCAATTGAGTCTTGAGACGTGTATTCAAATCATGGGGTTTTTTAATCAAATCCTGACATCAGAGTTTCAACCCTATTTCAGTAATATCTGATAAAAATATGGTTTCATACATAAACACATTCCCCTGTCCTATTGACATATATATATATATATATATATATATATATATATATATATATATATATATATATATATATATATATATATATATATATTAAAAACCAAACGGGTGCAAAAATAGACTTAAAAGAAAAAAACTTTAATGAAAAAGGATGTTAAAAACAAAAAATGTTAAAAACATACACAAATTTACAAAGAGATCAATATACAAAAAATATATACATGTTCTACTGCATAAACACCAGCGATGGGGGAGATTCATAACTACCTAGATATCTTAGACAATTATTAAGATTATATATTAATTCACATAAAATTTAAGAATTGAAATCAATATCATAGATAATGTGCATAACCCTATAAGTATACTAAGGAGATTCTAGACAGAAAAAAGAGGACTATAATTGTACAACCTGTCTCAATGAGATATGAAAAAAGTATATATATATATTAAATATGACTACCATGTATGATACTCAAAGTAGGAGTAAAATATATATGTAAAAATTACCACAACTTAATTGTGTATGAGATAGTTGATGTCACATTCTTTATTCATACCAAGGGGGTAACGTGTGTTTAATTTAATTATCCAAAATATTTCTTTTTTATCCAGTATCTGTTGCCTGTTACCACCTCTAGTAGGAATACTTGCAACGTCTATAACCTGAACTGACATATCTGCCAAATGTGTGAAGTGTAGGCCATTAAAATGACTTGCCACTGCTGAGTCCTTGCAATAGTTTTTGACATCTCTCATATGTTCACCAAACCTTGTTCTGACTTCACGTGAGGTTTTACCCACGTATTGACATTTACAAATATTACAAGTCAGAAGGTAGATAACAAATTTGGTTTTGCAATTGGCATAAAAATTTATGTCATATTGTTTGTTATCTACACTAGAGGTAAATTGTTTACCTTTAATAAGGTTAGAACAGGTGGTACAATCTCTACTTCCACATTTGAAAAATCCTTTTTTTGATAACCAATCCCCTGAAGATCCACTCTTAACGTCAGGTACCAAACTAGGAGCAAGAATCCTCCCTAGTGTTTTAGGTTTTTTGGGGACATACCTAAAGTTTTTTACAAAAGGTTTTAGAATGTCATCTCCCAATAGTAAATGAGAATGCATTTTTAAAATCTTAACCACTGCATTGTAATGCATGGAATACTCAGTAGTAAAGACTATAGTGTCATCCGTATGTTGTTTAGGCTTATCCTTAATATTTTTGGATTTGCTCTGATAGGCTTTCACTGCGAGTCTACATTGTTCCAGCTTTTTTGGATTATAGCCTCTCTTTCAACTCTAAGGACTGCATTTCATATGTGGAGTTACTTTTCGTATTTCTGCGTGACCTGATGAACTGCCCTCTAGGTATAGCTTTTTTAACATGTTCAGGATGTTGAGATGCCGCATGCAAGATGGTATTGCCCGCTATAGGTTTTCTATAAGTCTGGTTATCAAGTATTTTCAGAGTTAAATCTAAATAATTAATCTGCTGCTTACTCTGTTCACCTGTAAACTGTAAACCCTCAAGTTGTTACTTAGATATGACAAAAGATCATCAAGAATAACTACTTTCTTCTCATTATTTACTATTAGAAGCAAATCATCTATGTAACGAACAAAAAGTACTACTTCATCCATCCAAGGGTTATTAGCTGAAAAAATGTATGTTAGCTCCCACCCTGCAACATGAATATTTGCAAAGGCTGGGGCAAATTTTACCCCCATGGCGGTCCCTCGTATCTGCAAGTAGTACTCCTTATTGAACATAAAATAATTGTGTGAAAGCAAGAATTGTAAAACTTCACATATATAATTCCTTTCCTGTTCACTCCAATTAGTTTCCTTCTTCAGAAAATAGTCAACATAGATGATTTGCTTCTAATAGTAAATAATGAGAAGAAAGTAGTTATTCTTGATGATCTTTTGTCATATCTAAGTAACAACTTGATGGGTTTACAGTTTACAGGTGAACAGAGTAAGCAGCAGATTAATTATTTAGATTTAACTCTGAAAATACTTGATAACCAAATTGTTACTCAGACTTATAGAAAACCTATAGCGGGCAATACCATCTTGCATGCGGCATTTCAACATCCTGAATATGTTAAAAAAGCTATACCTAGAGGGCAGTTCATCAGGTTACACAGAAATACGAAAAGTGACTCCACATATGAAATGCAGTCCTTAGAGTTGAAAGGGAGGCTAACAAAGAGAGGCTATAATCCAAAAAAGCTGGAACAAGGTAGACTCACAGTGAAAGCCTATCAGAGCAAATCCAAAAATATTAAGGATAAGCCTAAACAACATACTGATGACACTATAGTCTTTACTACTGAGTATTCCATGCATTACAATGCAGTGGTTAAGATTTTAAAAAAGCATTCTCATTTACTATTGGGAGATGACATTCTAAAACCTTTTGTAAAAAACTTTAGGTATGTCCCCAAAAACCTAAAACACTAGGGAGGATTCTTGCTCCTAGTTTGGTACCTGACGTTAAGAGTGGATCTTCAGGGGATTGGTTATCAAAAAAAGGATTTTTTCAAATGTGGAAGTAGAGATTGTACCAACTATTCTAACCTTATTAAAGGTAAACAATTTACCTCTAGTGTAGATAAACAATATGACATAAATTTTTATGCCAATTGCAAAACCAAATTTGTTATCTACCTTCTGACTTGTAATATTTGTAAATGTCAATACGTGGGTAAAACCTCACGTGAAGTCAGAACAAGGTTTGGTGAACATATGAGAGATGTCAAAAACTATTGCAAGGACTCAGCAGTGGCAAGTCATTTAAATGGCCTACACTTCACACATTTGGCAGATATGTCAGTTCAGGTTATAGACGTTGCAAGTATTCCTACTAGAGGTGGTAACAGGCAACAGATACTGGATAAAAAAGAAATATTTTGGATAATTAAATTAAACACACGTTACCCCCTTGGTATGAATAAAGAATGTGACATCAACTATCTCATACACAATTAAGTTGTGGTAATTTTTACATATATATTTTACTCCTACTTTGAGTATCATACATGGTAGTCATATTTAATATATATATATACTTTTTTCATATCTCATTGAGACAGGTTGTACAATTATAGTCCTCTTTTTTCTGTCTAGAATCTCCTTAGTATACTTATAGGGTTATGCACATTATCTAGGATATGGATTTAATTTCTTAAATTTTATGTGAATTAATATATAATCTTAATAATTGTCTCAGATATCTAGGTAGTTATGGTTCTCCCCCATCGCTGGTGTTTATGCAGTAGAACATGTATATATTTTTTGTATATTGATCTCTTTGTAAATTTGTGTATGTTTTTAACATTTTTTGTTTTTAACATTCTTGTTTTCACTGAAAGGGTTAATGTTTTTCCCTTTAAATAGGTATCACTCACCTAGTGCTCTAGCCTATGAATAAGTGCCACTAGAGGGCGCGAAAAACGTCAGGCTTTGTGTTTGTTATCCCTCCTTGTCTTGGTGTCATGCCTTACATGTATTTTAAATTATCCTTTTTCATTAAAGTTTTTTTCTTTTAAGTCTATTTTTGCACCCGTTTGGTTTTTGAAGTGCCTGCCACCAGCCTTCCTGTTTTTGTAACATTATGCGATATTGGGACTTATCGCAGGCTACGGCACTCTGCTAGCTCAGCTCATTGGAGGATTTCACACATTTGCCGGTTCGGGTTCCGTATGCAGCTATACCGCGCTCACCTTCCAAGGTTGTAAAAGCTTCTCTGGGATCCCCTTTGTTCAGAAATAGCAGACATATATGGCTTTGGCGTTGTTTCTTGGTAATTAGAAGGCCACACGTGTATTATGCCCAGCAGTGAAGGGGTTAATTAGGGAGCTTGTAGGGTTCATTTTAGCTTTAGTGTAGCAGACAGCCCAAAGTATTGATCTAGGCCCATTTTGGTATATTTCATGCCACCATTTCCCCGCCAAATGCGATCAAATAAAGAAAAAAGTTAACTTTTTCACAAACTTTAGGTTTCTCACTGAAATTATTTACAAACAGCTTGTGCAATTATGGCACAAATGGTTGTAAATGCTTCTCTGGGATCCCCTTTGTTCAGAAATAGCAGACATATATGGTTTTGGCGTTGCTTTTTGGTAATTAGAAGGCCGCTAAATACTGCTGCGCATCACACGTGAATTATGTCTAGCAGTGAAGGGGTTAATTAGGTAGCTTGTAGGGAGCTTGCAGGGTTAATTTTAGCTTTAATGTAGAGATCAGCCTCCCACCTGACACATCACACCCCCTGATCCCTCCCAAACAGCTCTCTTCCCTCCCCCACCCCACAATTGTCCCCGCCATCTTAAGTACTGGCACTGGACCCTGGAGACACTCAACAAAGACCGGTCAAAACAGGTAAGCCACCTTTAAATGGCTTTAGCTTAATTGGTTGAGTGTCTCTAAGTAAGGGGGAATATGCTTGAACATTCTGGGTGACGCGATTCCTAGAGATTTTGTTTGTTGACCTTATTGATTTTACTGTGATATCACTGATTTAATAGTTTAATTGTGAGCGAATCTAGATTGAGGGTAAGAAGGCGCCAGTCCTGGCGCCTTCTTACCCTCAATCTAGATTCGCTCATCATACCCCAAACAATTGGAAGAGCTGCCGTATTTTGGACTCGATTGGACTTTTTATCCGACATTACCTTCCGTGAGCGCACCTCTACAGGGAGTCCTAAAAAACCCTGAAACCTTTGTAACCACCTAATAGTTTAATTGTAACTTAAAGGGACAATCTAGTCCAAAATAAACTTTCATGATTCAGGTAGAGAATGTAATTTTAAACAATTTTCCAATTTACTTTTATCACCAATTTTGCTTTGTTCTCTTGGTATTCTTAGTTGAAAGCTAAACCTAGGAGGTTCATATGCTAATTTCTAAGCCCTTGAAGGCCGCCTCTTCTCTCAGGGCATTTTGACAGTTTTTACCACTAGAGGGTGTTAGTTCACGTTTGTCATATAGATAACACTGTGCTCACGCACGTGGAGTTCCAGTGAGCAAACTCTGATTGGCTAAAATGTATGTCTGTCAAAAGAACTGATATAAGGGGGCAGTTTGCAGAGGCTTAGATAGAAGGTAATCACAGAGGTAAAAAGTGTATTTATATAACTGTGTTGGTTGTGCAAAACTAGGGAATGGGTAATAAAGGGATAACCTATCTTTTCAAACAATAAAACTACTGGTGTAGACTGTCCCTTTAAATTATTAAAATAATTTGGTTGTGATGAATTTGTGTGACCAGGAGGTTGTCAGCCGAACAGGCAAGTGAGAGTGGTACTGGGTCCTCAGTTTCAATAAGTGCCCGGGGGGCTTGGGAGAGAGTTAGAAGAGACTGATGCCCATTGCTCAAATCTTGACCTGGTTGGCATCCTAAGGGAAACACAAAGGCAAAATTTACTGCATATGTATAAGAAATTACTGGTAAAATAGGTGCTAGCTGAAGGAAACTGGGTCTTCTGGTGTATAAAACTTAAGTGGCAATTGAGAAATATAAGTGTAATAAGTGCTAGCTGAAGACAAGGGGGCCTATCTATCAAGCTCCGTATGGAGCTTGAGGCCCCGTGTTTCTGGCGAGCCTGCAGGCTTGCCAGAAACACCAGTTATGAAGCAGCGGTCTAAAGACCGCTGCTCCATAACCTGTCCGCCTGCTCTGAGCAGGCGGACAGACATCGCCACAATTCAACCCGATCGAGTATGATTGGCCGCAATTTTGCAGGGGGCGGCATTGCACCAGCAGCTCTTGTGAGCTGCTGGTGCAATGCTGAATACGGAGAGCGTATTGCTCTCCTTATTCAGCGAGGTCTGGCAGACCTGATCCACACTGTTGGATCAGGTCCGCCAGACTTTTTATAAATAGAGGCTATTGTCTTCTGTTGCATAAAACTTAAGTGGCAAACAAACCGTATATGTAAATTAGGTGCTAGCTGAAGACTGGGTCTTCTGGTGGGTAAAACTATAGTAGCAATTAAGATGGGACAGAAATCCAGTAAGGGTAGTCCTGGAACAGAAGAGGGACCCAAGTGGCCCTCAGGGTCCCCTGCAGCCTATATGGAGCAACATTGTGGCCCATTAATTAATTCCTATCATGATAAATGGGTAAATATTAACAGAGCCAAAAACACACAATTGGCCACCTGAGGGTACCTGGAATTTAGATTATTTGCACACATTGCAGGACAGGTTACTTAACACACAGAAAATGAATAAGCCCAAACTCTCTGAATGGAATATCTATCTGAAATGGCACACAGAAGCTGAAAAACATCGGCTGGCCTCTCTGAAAACCTCATTAGACGATAATTTCAGAAAACAGATAGAAGGGGAAAAGGCAAAGATACCAGATCCCTTTTATAACCTCCCATTGCTGAGTAAGGGAAAAAATAAAGGGAAAGACACACATAGTCCACCACTCTATAGTGAGCCATATCTAGTGCTGGAGCAAGAAATAGTGCAATCTCGTGCCCTATACCCCATAGAGTAAGTGCAAGCAGTAGTGCCCACAGCCCCCTAGCAACTCCTGCACTGCGCAGATCTAACAGGAATAGACAAATCCCTAGTGGGTTAGCTGGGTTTGGGACACACACAGCCCTTGTGAAAACATTCACAAAGGCTCTCACTGGTGTAAGTGATGAGTCCGAGATATGTGGCAGCTATTTGAGTCTGTATTTACTCCATAAGAAAAAGTAAAATTAATTATAGCTTATAACAGACCTCCGTATAATTGGGGAACTGAAACTGATAGGAGTGTTACTGCCTGAGATGCTATAGCTGATGAAAAAGATAAGATTAAATTACACCAGTGGTATACACACACATACAGAAGTGTATTGCAGAAATGTTTACTTCAGTTGTAGATTGGAATCAAATTAACATACGTTTGCAGAGGAAATATTATAAAATTAAGCAGTACGGGGGAATTGAGGATGTGTAAACGAATGCAAAAACCTTTATAGTCAGTGCATTTGTAAATGGCTTAGACCCAGAAGTGTCTAAACAATTACAACTGTCAATGCTAGGATGGTCAACCCTGCCATTTGAAACAGTGCGCACAGGGGCTGGACAAGTGTACCGGACCCTTAGAACAGAGAGAAGTTAATGAAAGCAGAAGAGAGAGCAGAAGAGGCTCAGACTGTATACTATTCTCAACAGAACAGACAGGAAGGAAAGCAAGGGGGTAGAGAAACAAAAACATTTAAAATGCTATAACTGTTCAAAAGCTCAGACATTTTGCTAGAGACTATTGGTCATCCAAACAGAGAAAGGAGAACCAGGGAGGGGACAGACGTGACAGAGATGGACAGAGACAGGGGGAAGTGGTAACTCCTTTAAACCTGAAGTTTACGCAAACTATGACTGACTAGCTGATGGTAATACAATGGTGACTGTCCCTGTTGAGCAAGGCAAAGAGCATACTGTAACTGTAATGGGGAACAACATCCATTTTTAATTAACACTGGAGCCACTAGATCTACACTCTCTAACACTTTGTCCTCAAATATTCAGGTAGCTTACCAAAAACCTGTAATGACCTGAAATAAATATATCCGACACCCAATCTCAAAACCCCTTAATGTGTCAATAGGCCCACAATTACAGAGCAACATGCCATTTTGTTAAGCCCCACATGCCCTGTAAATATACTTCGGAAAGACTTATTGTGTAAATTGGGATGTACTATATATTGCACCCCTGATGGAGTCTTTCTAGATGTGCCTGATAAAATGTATGCCACTTTAATCTCTATTTGCCAAAGAGGGTGATGATGTTGGGCTAATAAAATCTGCAGGGAAATTGTTATAGAATTAAGGAAAATGCTTAATTGCCTAAAATCCCACAGTATCCCATAAGCAAGGAAGCACTGGGATACATTAAGCCTGTAATACAACAGCTTCTGAAGCAGGGTGTCTTAGTAGAGACCTTTAGTCCCTGCAATACTCCAATCTCCCAGTTAGCAAACCAAACAGTAACCCCTGTTTATACAGGTTTGTGCAAGATTTAAGAGCCCTCAATGCAGCTGTAAAAGTTTCATTCCTACTGGTGCCTAACCCTGCCTCCTTGTTGCCAATCTTGCAAGAGAATGGCGAGTATAATGACTGTATAGAATTGACAGAAGCCATAGAGACTGTGCGACCTGACCTACAGGAAATCCTCCTGACAAACCCAGAGCTGTCACTGTATGTAGATGGTTCTTGCTATTACACAGAGGAAGGGACAAAGGTAGCAGGCTATGCAGTATTTTCTGACTCTGAATAATAGAATCAGGCCCCATATAGGTTGCATCAGCCTAAGTGGCTGAGTTAATTGCCCTCACCCGCGCATGCAAGATAGCAACAGGTAAATCTTCTAACATCTACACAGACTTGCGCTATGCTTTTGGCGTAGTGAATGACTTTGGAGCATTGTGGAAACTAAGATGGTTTATTACTGCAGCAGGGACTCCCATCAAAAATGCCACTTCTGTCAAAGATATATTACATGCACTCTTTTTGCCACAAGGTACAAGGTAGCTGCACACAAAAAGGGAACAGATGACATTACAAACGGAAATGCACAAGCAGACTTACCTGCAAAGCCAGCTGCTATACATAGTCCAGGGTCATAAGTGGCCTTACCTGAAGCAGGCTCTGCTTGCGTGATCTGTCTCCAGCACAGTGTAGGGAAACCCATTAAGCCTGTAGCTAGGAATCACCCACCATGTCCATGGAGACCTTTTGTGAACCTGCAAATGGATTTTGTGGAGTTGCCAAAGGTCACACATTCACACATTACAAATATGTCCTAGTCATACTAGACACATTCTCAGGGTGGGTGGAAACTTTTCTTTGTGCATCTGCAGATGTTAAAAAAGTTGCAAAAAAGGCTGCCTCCGGAGTTTATCCCCAGATATTGGTTACCACAGCACATATACTCAGATCAAGGTACTCACTTCACAGGACAGGTAGTACAGGATGTAGCAAAAGTGCTGCACATTCCATATCATTTGCATTGCTCCCATCATCCCCAAAGTGCAGGCGCTGTAGAGAGGGTTAATGGTGTGTTGAAAAACAAATTGGCAAAAATATGTGGGGAAACAAATCTCAAGTGACCAGATGCTTTGCCTCTGGCCTTAATGTCTATGCGACCTACCCCAAGTCGCAAACACAAATTGTCCCCACATGAAATCCTCATGGGTAGGCCAATGAATACTGGTCTTACAATAGGTAAGAAACAAATAGGCTGTAGGGACCATGGAATTTGTGATGACGTCAAAAAGAATTATTGCATGCAACTAACATCAATACTTAAGTCTCCCCACCTACAGGTAAAGGCTGCACAGCCCCAGAGTCACAACGTGCCAGTGCATGCCATCGCTCCTGGTGACCTGGTTATGGTCAAGAGTTTCTCAAGAAAAACTGCTCTAGAGCCAAGATGGAAAGGGCCCTTCCAAGTACTGCTTACCACTAACACCGCTGTAAAGACTGCTGAAATCAAGTCCTGGATCTACGTCTCCCATTGCAAGCTTGCACCACCTGAGACTGACCCTTTTGTTGAAAGGCCAAATAGAAAAGACTAAGTGTGTAGGGGAGTATAATTCTTTATTCCTTGCTATCTGAGTAATGAGTAACTGGTTGTGAGGGAATGCGTAAATCCCCTTGGTCTGAAGTCTGTTTTGGTCTCAATTGCGGAATTAATTGTTTCTTATGAGTATAGAGATGTTTTGTATCACTCAGGAAATTGTTACCGATATTGTGGAAAGGCAACAGTGTTACCCTTGTGAGTTGATAGATGTTGAATGAGTAGACAGTAGTTTCAGTACAGCTATGAGCAATACTAAACAACACACATTTGGGGTAAGGTGTGAAACCCAGTAAAGTCACTGCACAGTGTGGAATAAGTACTGCTTGAGTGTATAAGTTCCTCTATTTAACAAAAGGTAAAAATGGTACCGTTACTGTGCTGTTAGGAAGCTCTGCGGTCTGCAGCTGTCTGTGTTCGGAACACAGTGTAACGTCATAAGAGTGGGCGTGACTGGTCTTCGATCCCGATGTTCTTTTATCCAATTCGGGGCACACTTTAGAGAATCACAAGACTAATGAGTCGCCAAGTGTGATATTAGTGTCCCAGAGGTTGTCAGCATGTGAGGACGCTAATGGTTAATGCTGATAGGAAAGACCTGCCGGAGGTATGTGCAGCGTGAAAGTTGCGCTCTGTATGAAAGCGAGAGCTGACAGGTGCTGCAAGTTTATAGTCCACTGTGTGTAGTGAGTTCAGAGTGTGTATTGAAATGAACACGCTAAGGTAAAAAGTAATCCTCTAACTTGTTCAAGGTGGAAATCCAAAGTTAGGAAACTTGAGAAACAATGTGGAATATAGAAAACTGAAGAATATTGTCTGAAGACAAAGTTGGAGCTCAGATTAGCGTTTAACTGTCTGTTAGGTAGCAAACAAAATACTAAGCACCTGAGTGCAGGTGCGCAGGGCTTATGAAGACTTTGTGGGTGGGGACAGCTTAAAGGGCTAGCCCTGACATCACCCCCTCTTTAAGCAAGTGGTCCCAGCACTTGAGGACGTGGCCTATCAGGGTAACGTCTATGAAAATGGTTTACTAGCCTGGGTGCATGAAGGTTGGTGGAGGGTTCCCACGAATCTTCCTCATCTGAGTAACCCTTCCAACGTACCAGATATTCTAGGTGGCCATTATGGACTCGTGAGTCAAGTAGTTTCTGAACTTCGAATTCATCCAACAATGTTTGGATAGGAACGGGTGGTAGGACTGGATTAGTGTCCCTTAAAGAACCTTCTGGTTTTAACAAGGAGACATGAAAGCTGGTATGAACTCGTAGGGAAGGTGGAAGATCAAGAGCCATGGCATTTGGGTTGATGACTTTAAGGATTGGGAAAGGACCGATGAATAGTTTACCCAATTTCCTAGAAGGAATTTGTAGGCGGAGGTTCTTTGTTGAGAGCCAGACGAGGTCACCAACCTTGTATTCAGGGGTTGGACGACGTCTGAGATTGTAGTAACGGCTCTGAGTATCTTGGGCATGCTTGATGTTTCGATGAAGAGTCGAGAACGTCTCTTTTAGGTTGTTTGTGTACTTGTCAACTAGTGGTGAAGGAGAAACCGACTGTGCAGAAAAAGTGAATGATGGATGGAACCCGTAGTTAGCATAGAAAGGGGTCATGTTAGTGCTGGAGTTGACTGAATCATTATAAGCATATTCTGCTAAGGGAAGTAGGTCAGACCAGTTATCTTGATGTTGGGTGCAGAAACAGCGGATGTATTGCTCCAGCCATTGATTTACCCGTTCAGTCTGTCCATTCGTCTGCGGGTGGAAGGCAGTGCTATAACGATGGGTGATGTGTAATTGATCACAAAGTTGTCTCCAGAACCTGGAGGTGAACTGTGTTCCTCGGCCAGAGGTGAGAATTGGAGGAATTCCATGTAGTCTAATAACATGCTGAATGAATAGCTGGGCTGTCTCTGCAGAAGTTGGTAGTTTTGAGAAAGGTATAAAATGTGCCATCTTACTGAAAAGATCTACTGCGACGAGAATTGTGTTGTTATTGTTAGATCTTGGGAGCTCAACGATGAAGTCTAGCCCA
The DNA here is from genome assembly GCF_027579735.1 of Bombina bombina. Classification (NCBI taxonomy): domain Eukaryota; kingdom Metazoa; phylum Chordata; class Amphibia; order Anura; family Bombinatoridae; genus Bombina; species Bombina bombina. Next base: position 448,890,030 of record NC_069504.1, on the reverse strand, counting down.
ACATGTTGCCAGGGTCTCTGTGGAACTTGAACAGGCATGAGGAGACCATAAGGTAGAGTGGTCTGAGTCTTAGATGATGCACAGACAGCACAACTCTGGATGTATTCGGTTACAGTCTTCTTGATATGTGGCCACCAGTAGTGTCTAGAGATCTTTTCGAATGTGCGTCTTATGCCCTGATGTCCAGCAGTTGGGATGTCATGGTTATGATGTAAAATTTCCTGCTGTAGTGATGGAGGAACATATAATTTTGTATCTCGATAGTATAGACCGTCCTGGCTTTTCTGTAACTTATGTTTTGAAATACAATCCTTGTTGATCATAGTAGACTTTAAGTTGCAGAAGAAGGTGCTTGAGAGACCTATGAATCTTTCTGGAGGAATAATATGTTGTACTTCAGATGGAGTTCTGTAGTCAGTGTCTTTACGAGAAAGAGCATCAGCCTTGCCATTCAGTTTTGCTGATCTATAAGTGATGGTAAAGTTAAATCGGGTGAAGTAAAGGCACCAGCGAGCTTGGTTAGAAGAAAGGGTTTTACTGTCTTGTAAGTATTCTAAGTTTTTATGGTCCGTTATGATCTGAATGGGTATTATAGTACCTTCTAGGAGGTGTCTCCAATGTTCCAGCGATCTTCTTATCGCTAGTAGTTCCTTCTCACCGATTGGATAGTGGGTCTCTGCAGGAGACAGTGCTTTGGAGTAAAAAGCTATTGGATGTATGGGTGAAGATTCCGTCAGTCGCTGGGAGAGGACAGCACCGATCCCATAGTCGGAGGAATCGACTTCTAGGATATAGGGTAGGTTGGGGTCAGGATAGTGTAGAATGGGTGCAGTTGTGAAACGTTTCTTTAGAAGTTCAAAAGCTGAGTTGGCATCTTCATTCCAAACAAATGGGTTATTAGTTCCAGTTAGACGAGTCAGAGGTTTAACTATTTGAGAGAAGTTCTTTATGAACTTCCTATAATAGTTAGAAAATCCTAGGAATTGTTGGAGTTGTTTCCTATTCTGAGGCTGTTTCCACTTAGTAACTGCGGTTACCTTTGTATCTTCCATCATGATCCCCTGTGGACTGATGTAATAACCTAGGAAGGACAATTCGGTGGTGTGGAAAATGCATTTCTCGAGCTTCGCATAAAGTTGGTGTTTCCTGAGTCTGTTCAGAACGAGTCGTACATGTTGAATATGGTCTTGTGGATTGTTAGAATATATGAGAATGTCGTCCAGATATATTATCATACAAGTGTCTAACAAATCCCTGAAAATGTCATTCACGAAGTGCTGGAAAGTTCCTGGGGCGTTACACAGCCCGAAAGGCATAACCAGATACTCAAAATGCCCGTATCTGGTCCTGAATGCGGTTAGCCACTCATCCCCCTTTCTAATCCGCACCAGGTTATACACCCCACGGAGATCGAGCTTTGTGAAGATGGTTGCTTGATGGACTCTCTCAATCAACTCCGGAATGAGGGGCAGAGAGTAGCAATTCTTGATGGTCTTCTTGTTTAGTTCGCGGTAATCAATGATAGGTCTGAGAGACATATCCTTGTTGCGGACAAAAAAAATCCCGGCCCCAGCTGGTGATGTAGACAGACATATGAAGTCCTTTTTAAGGTTCTCGTCGATGTAGTCTGTTACGGTTACCCTTAGTCTCGCTGAGAGATGGACCGCTTAGTAGCCTGGATCCCTATTGCTAAAGAGGGGAGAAGCTGCTTTCCATAGTATTCTATATGAGTCTCGCAAATATAGAATAATCTCCCTTAGCTGCAGTACAGCTAGGATACCCTTCTGCCCACAAAAACGAGTCAACGCTGCGATTGAGGGTCAAACAAGAACTCAGGACTGGGATGCCCAGCCTGCTTTTTATTAAGGTTACATGCACACAGGGCACTCCCAGGGGGAGAGGGGGGGAAGCACAAAATCCCCCATCACACATTTAGATAGAGAGCACTGTCCTTTGACAGGCCACAATAGGATTACAGTACTTAAGATAACAAGTTTACAAGTTCATCTTATCAATTAGCAGTCTGGCTCCAGAGGTGATTAGACAATGGGATTTGTTATCACTAAACTTAGAGCTGAGGCCAGCAAACGTGTAATTAGACAATAGTTTCTAAAAGCTGAAAAAAAAGAGTTAACTCTTTATGAAATGATACTTGTTACGGTTTTCTTGGAGCCCTTCTTAGGCGCTGGCTTGCTGGTTCAGGCATTGCTGCTGGGAAATAAGCTCTTCACAACAAAATAACTAATGCTTCTGTAACAGTGCTCCCTTTCTGTGGAACACTCTGGCAGACACGGTCTGACCCCTTTTCGGGGCAGACTAAGGCTGTCCAGACCGCTGGTTATTCTTCATCCCAAACGGCATTACCCTAAACTGATATAAGCCGAATGGGGTGACGAATGCCGACTTGGGGATAGCCTCCGGGGCCAGGGGAATCTGCCAGTAACCTTTGCAGAGGTCAATAGTGGTCAGGTAATTTCCCCTGGCTATACGATCGAGTAGCTCGTCTACCCTGGGCATAGGGTAAGCGTCCGTCACGGTATTTTCATTGAGCCTCCGATAGTCTACGCAGAACCGGGTGGTCCCATCTTTCTTGGGCACCAAGACAACTGGGGAGGCCCAGGGACTATCGGAGGGCTCAATTACCCTGAGCTGGAGCATCTCATCGATCTCCTTCTTCATTCCTGTCCTAACTGCTTCGGGGATTCGGTACGGAGCCTGGCGCAAGGGAGCTTGTCCCGGAGTATCTACCTGGTGGGTGGTTAAAGTAGTGTACCCTGGCTTCGGGGAGAAGGTGAGGTGTTTGGACTGGAGGAGTTGGTTGAGCTGCTCCCTTTCAGTGGGGCTAAGTCGGTCCCCTATCTGAACCTGCGCCACTATACCTGTGGGGAGGCTCTTTTCTAATAGGTCTGGAATGGGTAAACTGTCGGGGTCTTCCTGAGGGGAACAACATACGGCCGTCACGTTCTCTGGTCGCTCAAAATATTCCTTGAGCATGTTTACATGGAATGTCTTTCTAAGATTGTTGTCGTGGCAGCTAGCTATCACATAAGTGGTGTCTCCCCTTTTCTCTACGATCTGGTAGGGACCCTGCCAGGACGCCTGCAATTTGTCTGTCTTCACCGGCTTAAGTACTAACACCTTTTGTCCTATGGTGAAGATTCTCTTTCGGGCCCCCCGATCGTACCATACTTTCTGTCTTCTCTGGGCCAACTGGAGATTAGCCCGCACGGATTTGGCTAATTGCTCCATTCGGTCCCTGAGTTCCAGCACGTATGGCACAATGGGGACACCGTCAGCCTCCATCTCTCCCTCCCAGTGCTCCCGGATCAGGTTTAGGGGTCCCCGTACCTTTCTTCCGTAGAGCAACTCGAAGGGAGAGAACCCTGTCGTTTCCTGGGGCACCTCCCGATAAGCAAATAGGAGGTGCGGCAGGAAGCGTTCCCAGTCTCGGTATTCCTGAGTGAACGTCTTGAGCATTTGCTTGAGGGTCCCATTGAACCTCTCACACAGCCCGTTCGTCTGGGGGTGGTATGGGGAGCTCAGGAGGGACTTAATTTTGCAAACCTGCCAGAGTTGTTGGGTCAATTCAGCCGTAAATTGGGTGCCTCGGTCGGATAGGATTTCTTTTGGAAATCCTACCCGGGAGAACACCTGTACTAGTGCATTCGCTACCGTATCCGCTTGTATGTTGGATAGGGCGACAGCCTCTGGGTACCTGGTAGCGTAGTCCACTACGGTAAGAATGTATCGCTTACCGGAGGGACTAGGGGTAGCCAGTGGTCCCACTAGGTCAATAGCAACCCGGCTGAAGGGTTCCTCTACAATGGGCATATTTACTAGCTGGGCTTTAGGGTGATCGCCTCGCCTTCCTACTCGTTGACACACATCGCAGGTGTTACAGTAAGTTCTAACGTCAGTGTGCACCCCTGGCCAAAAGAACGTGTGAGTAATGCGGTGTAGGGTACGGGTAACGGCTAGGTGGCCTGCTAAGGGGATGTCGTGGCCTATTTTGAGGATTTCTTGACGGTATTTGTGGGGCACTACCAGCTGTCGCCTACGCTGTCCCCTTTTCTCTGTCCAGCGGTATAGTTTCCCTTTTTCCCATAAGAATGTTTCGTTATCTGCCCCGCCCCCTCCGGTCTCTGCTCGTTCCCGGTACTTTTGTAAGGTCGGGTCAGTCTTAGACTCTGCCTCGAAAGCATCTGGGGTGTCCCAGGGTATGGGGCCTAACCTGTCAGGCAAGGTCGGGGTAGGTCTTACCTGTGTCTCCCGCACTGGTGAGAGCTCTCGCTCCGTCCGGGCTTGGGCCCGTGTAGTCACTGGGTCCGCCTCGTTGTTGCATACTGGAGCATAGGCAGAAGTCATGGGGCCCAAATCGTTGCCCAGTAGTACTTCGGCAGGTAAATTATCCATTAGGCCCACGTTCACAGCCCCCTTTCCCGCTCCCCAATCAAGATGCACTTTAGCTGTTGGAATTTTGTACACATCCCCCCCCCGCCACTCTAACGGCCACAGTCTGTCCGGATCGCTTGTGCTCTGGCACCAAATGACTCTGTACCAGCGTGATAGTAGCCCCTGTGTCTCGCAATCCCTCGGTAGATCGCCCCTCGAGCCATACCCTCTGCCGATGGTGCTGGCGGTTATCTGAGGCAGCATATACAGGGTCTGCCTCGTGAAGCGGCCCCACATATCCCTCCATAGGGGCCTCTTGGTTAACACAGAGGGCCCGGGCCGGACGATAGGACCCAGAGGGGTAATTGTAATTCCTGGGTGTCTGGTGCGTATTAAGGGGGCAGCTAGCCATGAAATGCCCTGGTTGCTTGCATCGGTGGCAAGTCGGTCTGGGACGCTCAGAGCTGTTATTGGGTGGTCCTGAGTGTCGGACGGGCCCTGTGGGCACCGGGGCTCGGAATTCAGCACGAGGGGGTGCACGGTAAACCTCTCTGGGTTCGACCCATGCTGGAGCTCGGTAGTTCATGGGTTCGTGAAGACGGGAGTCATAATGTTCATCGGCCAATTTGGCTGCTTCTTCTAAGGTAGAAGGCCGCCTGTCTCGCAGCCATTCCTTCCCTTGCTGTTCCATGCCATTATAAAAATGTTCTAAGAGAAACAATTGTAAAATTTCCTCCCCAGTCACCGCTTTACTTCCGCTCAGCCAGTGATTTGCCGCTCTCCGCATTCGGTGCGCCCATTCCATATGGGTATCGTTAGGCTTCTTTTCCGTGCCCCGAAACTGTCGGCGATACGTGTCCGGAGTTACAGCGTACCGTCGCAACAGTGTCTCCTTAACTAGCTCATACTGTGTCACTTCCTCAGCACCCAGAGTACGAAAGGCTTCCAGGGCTCGCCCGGATAGTTTCCCAGACAATATCGTGGGCCACTCTCTGTTGGGAATCTGGTGCAGGGCACATTGCCTTTCGAAGTCCGCTAAATATTCATCAATCCCTGTCTCGCTCTCTAGGAAGGGTCGAAATGCCGCATAGGGTATCTTGGGCCTCCCAGCATTTTCGACAGGGATGATTACCTGCGGGGCTTCAGCATTGCGGTGTGCGTTCGCTAGGTTGAGTTCGTGGGCTCGAGTCTCTCGTATATCCTCGTCCGCCTCCGCCATCAACTGCTGTACCAATTCCATGGAGGGGTTCGGCCCGTATAATGAGAGCCTTTCCCGAACAATCCTGTTTTTTTCGTCACTAATCGTGGTCGGTGTTTCCGCCATTGTGAAGCTCTGATCCAGTTCGGTCAATTCTGCGATCATCTCTCTCCTCGGCCGGTTGCTGGCGTACCCCCCTCTGCTTTCAAGTAAATCCTTTAGGGTTGTACGCTTCAATTTTTCGTAAGCGCTCTCCATCCGTTCTGTACCTCTCCTAGGAAATCCAGGAAAATCCCGCCGCTGCCGCCAAATGTTACGGTTACCCTTAGTCTCGCTGAGAGATGGACCGCTTAGTAGCCTGGATCCCTATTGCTAAAGAGGGGAGAAGCTGCTTTCCATAGTATTCTATATGAGTCTCGCAAATATAGAATAATCTCCCTTAGCTGCAGTACAGCTAGGATACCCTTCTGCCCACAAAAACGAGTCAACGCTGCGATTGAGGGTCAAACAAGAACTCAGGACTGGGATGCCCAGCCTGCTTTTTATTAAGGTTACATGCACACAGGGCACTCCCAGGGGGAGAGGGGGGGAAGCACAAAATCCCCCATCACACATTTAGATAGAGAGCACTGTCCTTTGACAGGCCACAATAGGATTACAGTACTTAAGATAACAAGTTTACAAGTTCATCTTATCAATTAGCAGTCTGGCTCCAGAGGTGATTAGACAATGGGATTTGTTATCACTAAACTTAGAGCTGAGGCCAGCAAACGTGTAATTAGACAATAGTTTCTAAAAGCTGAAAAAAAAGAGTTAACTCTTTATGAAATGATACTTGTTACGGTTTTCTTGGAGCCCTTCTTAGGCGCTGGCTTGCTGGTTCAGGCATTGCTGCTGGGAAATAAGCTCTTCACAACAAAATAACTAATGCTTCTGTAACATAGTCTTTTAGATGGTCGAGTTCAGGTTTGCTGAGAGGATACAAGCGTCCGAAGGGAATTGTTGCTCCTGGTTGTAGTTCAATAGGACAGTCGTACTGTCTGTGAGGAGGAAGTGTCTCTGCTTGTTTCTTACTAAAAACATCAGAATAGTTGAAATAATCAGCAGGCAGGTTATTTAATTCGTTTGATTGTTGAACTAGAGAAATGTGAGAATAGCAGGTAGAGCAGCAGTAGTCGGATTTGAGAGAAACCTGTAAATCCTTCCAATCTATGGTGGGTTGATGCAACTGCAACCATGACAGTCCTAATACAACATTGCTTCAATGTTGATTTTCTGCTGCTGCCACTGTAGAGACAAAGGAACATGACAGTAAATAGGGTTATAGCTGATTGTTGAATGTATAGTAAATACAAGTGACTTACATTTCTTAGACTTGATAAGCACAGGACAGTCCTTAACGGAATGGGTTGGGCTAGCACAATAGATGCAAAGCTGCAGGCTTCTTCTTCGTGTTCTTTCTTGTGAAGAAATTGGGCCTCTGATGATACCTAGGTCCATGGGTTCCTCAGAAGTTTTCTGTGGAGGAGTAGAGTGAGGGTAGGAGGTGGCTGCTGTGGTCTGCGAGGTAGCATAGGATCGTTCAAGTTTCCTCTCCCTCAACCTCCTGTCTATTTGTATGACAAGTTTGATCATGGACTCGAGACTATTGGGCAACTCCATTCTCGCAAGCTCATCCTTGATTTGATCGGATAGCCCAAGCCTAAATTGGTTTCTTAGTGAAACAGCGTTCCATTGTGAATCAGAACTGTATTGCTTGAATTCAGTGACATAATCTTCTACGGCCCTGCGGCCTTGCTTGAGAGCCCTCATCTTAGCCTCAGCAGTGAGTTGGACATCCGTGTCCTGATATAAATCATCCATACTAGTGAGAAAGGTTTGTAGTGAAGAAAGGATGGGGTCGTTATTTTCATAACATGTGTTGGCCCAGACACGAGGCTCACCCCTGAGAAAAGAGACTATAGTGAGAACTCTAATTCTGTCTGTACTATAATTCTTGGGTTTGAGGGTAAAGAGCAGATTGCAAGCGTTTTTAAACTGACGGTACTGCTTCCTATTACCAGCAAATGTTTCTGGTAGGGAAACCTGGGGTTCAGGGGATAACTCAGAGAAAGAAGCCCTATGACTGATGGTGTCTTTAAGTATACCACGGAGGGTTTGGTTCTCTAGCTGGAGCTCTCGTAGTCCCTGGGAGAGCTGGTCTACCTTCCGTGAAAGGTTGTAAACAATCTGCGGTAATTCCGCTGGATCCATTATTTTTTAGGCTTAGTATTATGTGAGGGATGCGTAAATCCCCTTGGTCTGAAGTCTGTTTTGGTCTCAGTTGCGGAATTAATTGTTTCTTATGAGTATAGAGATGTTTTGTATCACTCAGGAAATTGTTACCGATATTGTGGAAAGGCAACAGTGTTACCCTTGTGAGTTGATAGATGTTGAATGAGTAGACAGTAGTTTCAGTACAGCTATGAGCAATACTAAACAACACACATTTGGGGTAAGGTGTGAAACCCAGTAAAGTCACTGCACAGTGTGGAATAAGTACTGCTTGAGTGTATAAGTTCCTCTATTTAACAAAAGGTAAAAATGGTACCGTTACTGTGCTGTTAGGAAGCTCTGCGGTCTGCAGCTGTCTGTGTTCGGAACACGGTGTAACGTCACAAGAGTGGGCGTGACTGGTCTTCGATCCCCGATGTTCTTTTATCCAATTCGGGGCACACTTTAGAGAATCACAAGACTAATGAGTCGCCAAGTGTGATATTAGTGTCCCAGAGGTTGTCAGCGTGTGAGGACGCTAATGGTTAATGCTGATAGGAAAGACCTGCCGGAGGTATGTGCAGCGTGAAAGTTGCGCTCTGTATGAAAGCGAGAGCTGACAGGTGCCTTCGAGTTTATAGTCCACTGTGTGTAGTGAGTTCAGAGCGTGTATTGAAATGAACACGCTAAGGTAAAAAGTAATCCTCTAACTTGTTCAAGGTAGAAATCCAAAGTTAGGAAACTTGAGAAACAATGTGGAATATAGAAAACTGAAGAATATTGTCTGAAGACAAAGTTGGAGCTCAGATTAGTGTTTAACTGTCTGTTAGGTAGCAAACAAAATACTAAGCACCTGAGTGCAGGTGCGCAGGGCTTATGAAGACTTTGTGGGAGGGGACAGCTTAAAGGGCTAGTCCTGACACTGGTGGACTGATCATCCTTGGTACGCAGTAATCATACATTTGATGATATTTGCTACTCTTATCTTTTTTGTAATTGTGCAGAGCATTGTCGCAGCCAAGTTGCTATTACGCTGCAAATTTAATTAAGCATTTGTGTTGTTAGAGTGATCACTCAATTGCTATAATGTTATCTGTTATAACTCTTGTATTTCTTACTGTACAGGTGAATAGCACCCCATGGGCTAAAGACAATTCCTACATCCTTGCCACCCGTACTGTGTACAATGCCTTAAATCTAGCTGATTCTTGCTGGATTTGTGGTTTTATGCCTAGGTCGGCAGGCCATGGTACCCCATACATAGGTGTCCCATTTCAGATTTAATCACACTGACCTGCGTAAGATAGACATGCACAAAATGACTGACAGACTCCAATATAACCAGACTGTTAAAGTTCACACAGTTAATGCCCCTAACCAAGGACTGGAGTGTGTACGGAGTTACCCTAACCACACTGAGGGAATACATGTGGGATATTCTGACTGTTCAGGGTCCTCCATAAATATCACTATTGCATCTGACTATGCCTCTATTTCCTGGTCCTGCCTCCGAGATGGTAGCTTGTTGAAGACAGGTACAAATCAGGATGGTTGCATTACAAAATAGGATGGCTTTAGACTACATATTAGCTGCTAAGTGAAGAGTTTGTGCACTTGTGAAGGATTCTTGCTGTGTTTTCATTGCTAATAATTCTGCATTCATGAACATATTGAAAACATAAGAGAAGTACAACAGAGGCTGAGAGAAGTACCTCAAGGGTTTGACTGGTCTTTTGGGCTGGGAGAAGGGTTGGGTGAACTTGGTACCAAGATCTTGCATGGCCTAATATTGTGTGTCATACTTATTGTGTTTCTTTTTCTTGTAGTGTCGTGTTTCAAGTTGTTGCTGCAGAAGCTGTGTGCCTTGACTACCCCCAACTAGGCAAGGATCCTCCGAGAAGACACAGGCCCTCCAGATATCATCTACACCACCCTGTATGTTGCCCCTGGCGAACAGTCTACCAGCTATGAGGATATGAGCTGTGGACGTACAGAGAAAGAAATGGTGGAACTGTTGGAATTTAGTCGCTTAAATGCCATACAAGTTACTGATCTGTGATACTTTTGTGTGAGCTCAGAGGAGGGACTGTAAAATAATGGAGGTCGCTGGTTATTTTTAATGGGGCTTTTTCAGTCAGATAGGCCACAGTGGATATTTTTGCTAATTCTTTATTTGTGTCTAATTATCATGTCTTCTATCTTGTTTGAAAACTCCTGTCATATGAGTATGTTCCTCTCTGCATGTAACACTGGGCCAGCAACTATCTGTAGGATAACAAACAGTTAATTCCTGCATTTCTCTCCCTGTCCAAAATTGGAGAAGTCACATGAATGGTTTTCTGTGCACTAGGCCAGTGTATGCTATTTTGCTTACTGGTGGTTCAAATGGACACTAACTTGTTGAATTGTTCCTCATTCTTGTAAACTGTAACAAGTATAGGAAAACAGATGTATTAGAATAGGTATTTTGCCCAGCAACTAGATGAAGGGATCTTTAAGTAGAATATTACTGGTGGATACATGATTAAGTAACCTGTTGTACTCTGTTAAAACGGAATGCTGGACTGCCCAGCTTCAGAATTTGCCGTCTGCATAATTCTCCCATGTTGATCAACTTGGTACATGATCAATAAACAAAATCTCAACAAAGAACCTGTGTATTCCTTGACTGTGGATATTTGTGTCAGGGAAAACAGCAACATATGTAAATTATCTATTTAAGCAGTATGGAGCCACTTGGTAGCGCTTCATAGATGATGTGTTTGGCGTATGGTGGGGCAATGCAGGGACCCTTGAGAGATTTGTACAGTCCCTTAATGTAGCAGTTGATGGTATATAATTCACACTATCGGATAGTGAGTTCTCTATTGATTTTCTGGATACTAGAATTTATAAAGAGAAAGGAGTGCTAAACATAATTAAAAAAAAACAACAACAAAAAAAAAACAGTGATAGGAATACACTGTTAGCGTTTGACAGCTTTTATGCAGCTAAATTAAAGGAGTCTTTTCCTAGGAGTCAGTTGCTTAGGGTCACCAAAATTGTGAGTGACACCCAAAAATTACCCCAAAGAATGAATGAAATGGGGCAGAGATTTATACAATGCGGGTACCCACAGCAACTCATACAGCAGGAGATACGTAGATTAGGTGTAGAAGCCTCTTCTAGTAAGAATAAAAAGAAAGATGGACAGACAGCTGGTAGGAGATTGGTGTTTACTTTTCAATTCAAAACATATAGGCCCCGATATTCAAAGCATCAACATAGTCAAAGAAAAGGGGTGTGTCCAAGCAATCCCGATGAGTGGCGATGTCTCTTCCATAGAAGTCAATGGGAGCGTGACGTCACCACCCGCATCACCCCTCATCAGCATTTTGCTGCGGCCGGAGGGGGGGCCTATATAAAGTGACCCTACACAGAGCAAACAGTGTGCTCACTGAAACTAAAATTAGTTTCTGTGTAGGCACACTCCAAATATTGGCATGGGGACCTAAGTTTAATTACACCTAAAATAACTACCTCAGGCGATGTAGTCTTGATAGCTGGAGATACAAACATGGCTGCTACCCTCCTCGAAACCAGCACTTCAAATTTAAATTCTAATTATCCTTTTCTATTGGATGTTTAGAATTTAAATTTAAAAAGGTTCTTGCTATTGGTTAATTAAAATCAGCCAATAGGGATTGACTGATTTAAAATAGGCCAATCGGGATTAAGTGGTACCCCTATATCACTTCCAGAATTTCAATGTGCGGCAGTGACCACATGAAGACCAGGACTCCCCGAAGAGAGCCGAAGAAAAGAAGATGCGGATCAGAGGCGGCGGAAGAAGATGCCGAAGTCTGCCTCTGCCGCCTTGAAAATGGGCGCCAGGAGCTGGGATGAAGAGGGCCCCAACGTGGAAGAGTGCGGAGTAAAGGCGGTGAAATAGAGGCTGCCGAAGTCCACCTCCGCCGATGCAAAGATGGGCCCCCGGTGCCAGGAACCAGGGAGAAGAGGGCCCAACAACAGATTAAGAGGAGCTGGGTTTCCCAACGGTGAGTACAACTTTTGGCATTAGTTACGTTTTTTTTAGGGAGGGTTTTTTATATTTAAGTATAGACTTTTTTTATTTTTACTTTTGTTTTCTAGGATAGGTTTTTTTAGGTAGATTTTGTTATTTTGGGGGTTGGGGTTACTTGTATTGTAGAGGGGGGTTGCATTTTTTTCATGTAAAAGAGCTGAAATCACTTTAGGGCAGTGCCCTACAAAAGGCCCTTTTAAGGGCTATTGTAATTTATTTTAGTGTTAGGGTTTAGGTTTTTTTTTTGCTTTGGGTGGGTTTTTATTTTTTGGGGCATGTAAATTAGTGTTAGGTATAATGATCGATTTTTTCTTTTGGATACAGTAATTTATTTTTTTATGTAACTTAGATTTTTTTTATTATTGTAACTTACATTTATTTTGTAACTTAGGGAGTTTAGTTTAGAGGGGCGTAGAGCGGGGATAGGTGTTAGGTAGGGTAGGGTAGGGTTAGGTCGCGTTTGGGGATGTGGCAGTTTAGGTTTAATTTCTTTCTTTTTTATAACTTAGATTTAATTTTTATTGTAACTTAGGGAGTTTAGGTGTTAGGTTAGTTTGGTTTGGGGTATATGGCGGTATAGGGGTTAATAGTTTAGTACTTGTTGTGGGTATGTGGCGGTATAGGGGTTAACCCCTTAGTGACCAGACCACTTTTCCATATGTTGACCGTTTGGGAACCAGGGCTATTTTTACATTTTTGTGGTGTTTGTGTTTAGCTGTCATTTTCCTCTTACTCAATTACCCACACATATTATATACCGGTCAATAAATGGACTTTCTAAAGATACCATTATTTTCATTATATCTAATAATTTACTATTAAAAATTTATAAAATATGATGAAAAAATAGAAAAAAACACACAATTTTTCTAACTTTGACCCCCAAAATCTATTACACATCTACAACCACCAAAAAACACCCATGCTAAATAGTTTCTAAATTTTGTCCTGAGTTTAGAAATATCCACATTTTTAAATGTTCTCTGCTTTTTTTTGCAAGTTATAGGGCAATAAATACAAGTAGCACTTTGCTATTTCCAAACCATTTTTTCCCTCAAAATTAGCGATAGTTACATTTGAACACTGATATCTGTCAGGAATCCCTGAATATCCCTTGACATGTATATATTTTTTTAGTAGACAACCCAAAGTATTGATTTAGACCCATTTTGGTATATTTCATGCCACCATTTCACCGCCAAATGTGATCATATTAAAAAAATTGTTACCTTTTTCACAAACTTTTTTACAAATTTTAGGTTTCTCACTGAATTTATTTACAAACAACTTGTGCAATTATGGCACAAATGGTTGTAAATGCTTCTCTGGGATCCCCTTTGTTCAGAAATAGCATAAGTTTATGGCTTTGGCATTGCTTTTTGATAATTAGAAGGCCGCTAAATGCTGCTGCACACCACACTTTTATTATGCCCAGCAGTGAAGGGGTTAATTAGGTAGCTTGAAGGGAGCTTGTAGGGTTCATTTTAGCTTTAGTGTAGTATACAACCCAAAGTATTAATCTAGGCCCATTTTGGTATATTTCATGCCACCATTTTACTGCCAAATGCAATCAAATAAAAAAAATCGTTACCTTTTTCACAAACTTTTTTTACAAATTTTAGGTTTCTCACTGAAATTATTTGCAAACAGCTTGTGCAATTATGGCACAAATGGTTGTAAATGCTTCTCTGGGATCCCCTTTGTTCAGAAATAGCAGACATATATGGCTTTGGCGTTGCTTTTTGGTAATTAGAAGGCCGCTAAATTCCACTACGCATGACACTTGTATTATGCCCAGCAGTGAAGGGGTTAAATTAGGTAGCTTGTAGGGTTAATTTTAGCTTTAGTGTAGAGATCAGCCTCCCACCTGACACATCCCACCCTCTGATCCCTCCCTGACCCCCTCAAACAGTTCTCTTCCCTCCCCCACCTCACAATTGTCACTGCCATCTTAAGTACTGGCAGAAATGACCCCCCAACCGCCCTGATCCCCCCAAACAGCTCCCTAAGCCTCCCCCTCAACCTATTGGCCGCCATCTTTGTTTACTAACAAATTTGCCATTTTTTAATAAAAAATATATAAACAGCCCATTTTCTGTAATGTAGCCCCCCCCCCCCTCAATACCCTACCCCTCCCGGATCCCTTTCCAAACAATTTCTTCCCCCTCTCTCCTTTTCCCTATATCTCTCCTTTAGTTTATGATCTATGTCCATGCGCGCTCCCGAACTCCGCCCCTGCCTCCTCGCACGCTCACGGACACTGGGTTACAGGAACCCGGAACAAGCACCAGCGATGAGACTTCCACCCACCTCCTTGCAATAAAAACGATCGGCACCATCGCTAGCTGGTGGCTCTCTCTGCATCAGATGCTTAAAAAAGGTATTACAGTGATGCCTCAATATCAAGGCATCACTGCAATACCCTGGAAGCAGCTGGAAGCGATCACAATCGTTTTCAGAGCTTCAAACACCAGAGGACGTGTCAGGCACGTCCTTGGTCGTTAAGGGGTTAATATGATAGGTACATGTGGCGGTATAGGGGTTAATAAGTTAGTACTTGTGGTGGGTATGTGGTGGTATAGGGGTTAATAGGATAGGTACTTGTGGTGGGTATGTGTCAATAAAAGGGTTAATAGTTTAGAACTTGCAGTGGGTATGTGGCTTTATAGGGGTTAATAGTTTAGTACTTGCAGTGGGTATGTGGCAGTATAGGGGTTTATAGGTACTTGCGGTGGGTATGTGGCAATATAGGGGTTAAAAGTTTAGTACTTGCCGTTGGTATGTGGCGGTATAGGGGTTAAAAGTTTAGTACTTGCAGTGGGTATGTGGCGGTTTAGATCTTTATTAGTGAAGTGTTAGTTTGCAATCATGGGGTACTTTGGTTTAGGGGTATTAGGATTAATGGTTATGCACAGGAGTATATTGCATAGGATTCTTGACTATACATCACCAATATGAACAGCGATGCTGTGTGTTATCTATAGCCAGCATCGACGACCAATGGTGTCATGAATATCTCATGATTTAGATGCTAATGGGTTAATTCTCTTTAGCTTGTGTGCTAAAAACATTTGTTTTTTCAGAAGAAATGTGTTGCTGTATTCTCCCTTAGATAAGCCAGAGCCCTAATACATACGGCTAGATTTAGAGTTCTGCGGCCAAAGGGGTGTGTTAGCTACGCGTGCTTTTTTCCCCCCGCACCTTTTAAATACCGCTGGTATTTAGAGTTCACAGAATGGCTGCGTTAGGCTCCAAAAAAGGGAGCGTAGAGCATATTTACCGCCACTGCAACACTAAATACCAGCGTTGCTTACGGATGCGGCCAGCTTCAAAAACGTGCTCGTGCACGATTCCCCCATAGAAAACAATGGGGCTGTTTGAGCTGAAAAAAAACCTAACACCTGCAAAAAAGCAGCGTTCAGCTCCTAACGCAGCTACATTGTTTCCTATGGGGAAACACTTCCTAAGTCTGCACCTAACACCCTAACATGTACCCCGAGTCTAAACACCCCTAACCTTACGCTTATTACCCCTAATCTGCCGCCCCCGCTATCGCTGACCCCTGCATATTATTATTAACCCCTAATCTGCCGCTCCGTACACCGCCGCAACCTACATTATCCCTATGTACCCCTAATCTGCTGCCCCTAACACCGCCGACCCCTATATTATATTTATTAACCCCTAATCTGCCGCCCCCAATGTCGCCTCCACCTACCTACAATTATTAACCCCTAATCTGCCGACCGGATCTCACCGCTACTATAATAAATGTATTAACCCCTAAAGCTAAGTCTAACCCTAACACTAACACCCCCTAAGTTAAATATAATTTAAATCTAACAAAATAAATTAACTCTTATTAAATAAATTATTCCTATTTAAAGCTAAATACTTACCTGTAAAATAAACCCTAATATAGCTACAATATAAATTATAATTATATTGTAGCTATTTTAGGATTAATATTTATTTTACAGGCAACTTTGTAATTATTTTAACTAGGTACAATAGCTATTAAATAGTTAAGAACTATTTAATAGCTACCTAGTTAAAATAATTACAAAATTACCTGTAAAATAAATCCTAACCTAAGTTACAATTAAACCTAACACTACACTATCAATAAATTAATTAAATAAAATACCTACAATTATCTACAATTAAACCTAACACTACACTATCAATAAATTAATTAAATAAAATACCTACAATTAAATACAATTAACTAAACTAACTAAAGTACAAAAAATAAAAAAGAACTAAGTTACAAAAAATAAAAAAATATTTACTAACATTAGAAAAATATTACAACAATTTTAAACTAATTACACCTACTCTAAGCCCCCTAATAAAATAACAAAGACCCCCAAAATAAAAAAATGCCCTACCCTATTCTAAAATTAAATACCTTACCAGCCCTTAAAAGGGCCCTTTGCGGGGCATGCCCCAAAGAATTCAGCTCTTTTGCCTGAAAAAAAACATACAATACCCCCCCAACATTACAACCCACCACCCACATACCCCTAATCTAACCCAAACCCCCCTTAAATAAACCTAACACTAAGCCCCTGAAGATCTCCCTACCTTGTCTTCACCTCGCCGGGTTCACCGATCCGTCCACCGAAGTCTTGATCCAAGCCTCCAAAGTTTTGATCCAGCTGAAGAGTGACGTCCATCCTCCGGCTGAAGTCTTGATCCAAGCGGGCAGAAGAGGACATCAGGACCGGCAAACATCATCATCCAAGCCGCATCTTCTATGTTCTTCAATCCGATGACGACCGGCTGATCTTCAAGACCTCCAGCGCGGATCCATCCATCTTCATCGACGACTTCCCGACGAATGACGGTTCCTTTAAATGACGTCATCCAAGATGGCGTCCCTCGAATTCCGATTGGCTGATAGGATTCTATCAGCCAATCGGAATTAAGGTAGGAAAATTATTATTGGCTGATGGAATCAGCCAATCAGATTCAAGTTCAATCCGATTGGCTGATCCAATCAGCCAATCAGATTGAGCTCGCATTCTATTGGCTGATCGGAACAGCCAATAGAATGCAAGCTCAATCTGATTGGCTGATTGGATCAGCCAATCGGATTGAACTTGAATCTGATTGGCTGATTCAATCAGCCAATCAGAATTTTCCTACCTTAATTCCGATTGGCTGATAGAATCCTATCAGCCAATCAGAATTCGAGGGACGCCATCTTGGATGACGTCCCTTAAAGGAACCGTCATTCGTCGGGAAGTCGTCGGTGAAGATGGATGGATCCGCGCTGGAGGTCTTGAAGATCAGCCGGTCGTCATCGGATTGAAGAACATAGAAGATGCGGCTTGGATGAAGATGTTTGCCGGTCCGGATGTCCTCTTCTGCCCGCTTGGATCAAGACTTCAGCCGGAGGATGGACGTCACTCTTCAGCCCCCGCTTGGGCTTGGATCAAGACTTCGGAGGCTTGGATCAAGACTTCGGTGGACGGATCTGTGAACCCGGCGAGGTGAAGACAAGGTAGGGAGATCTTCAGGGGCTTAGTGTTAGGTTTATTTAAGGGGGGTTTGGGTTAGATTAGGGGTATGTGGGTGGTGGGTTGTAATGTTGGGGGGGGGGTATTGTATGCTTTTTTTACAGGCAAAAGAGCTGAATTCTTTGGAGCATGCCCCGCAAAGGGCCCTTTTAAGGGCTGGTAAGGTAAAAGAGTTTTTCTATTTTAATTTTAGAATAGGGTAGGGCATTTTTTTTATTTTGGGGGTCTTTGTTATTTTATTAGGGGGCTTAGAGTAGGTGTAATTAGTTTAAAATTGTTGTAATATTTTTCTAATGTTTGTAAATATATTTTTATTTTTTGTAACTTAGTTCTTTTTTATTTTTTGTATTTTAGTTAGTTTATTTAATTGTATTTATTTGTAGGTATTGTATTTAATTAATTAATTTATTGATAGTGTAGTGTTAGGTTTAATTGTAGATAATTGTAGGTATTTTATTTAATTAATTTATTGATAGTGTAGTGTTAGGTTTAATTGTAACTTAGGTTAGGATTTATTTTACAGGTAATTTTGTAATTATTTGAACTAGGTAGCTATTAAATAGTTATTAACTATTTAATAGCTATTGTACCTGGTTAAAATAAATACAAAGTTGCCTGTAAAATAAATATTAATCCTAAAATAGCTACAATATAATTGTTATTTATATTGTAGCTATATTAGGGTTTATTTTACAGGTAAGTATTTAGCTTTAAATAAGAATAATTTATTTAATAAGAGTTAATTTATTTCGTTAGATTTAAATTATATTTAACTTAGGGGGGTGTTAGTGTTAGGGTTAGATTTAGCTTTAGGGGTTAATACATTTATTATAGTAGCGGTCTGGTCCGGTCAGCAGATTAGGGGTTAATGCTTGAAGTTAGGTGTCAGCGATGTTAGGGAGGGCAGATTAGGGGTTAATACTATTTATTATAGGGTTATTGAGGCGGGAGTGAGGCGGATTAGGGGTTAATACATTTATTATAGTAGCGGTGCGGTCCGGTCGGCAGATTAGGGGTTAATAAGTGTAGGTAGGTGGCGGCGACGTTGGGGGCGGCAGATTAGGGGTTAATAAATATAATATAGGGGTCGGCGGTGTTAGGGGCAGCAGATTAGGGGTACATAGGGATAATGTAGGTTGCGGCGGTGTACGGAGCGGCAGATTAGGGGTTAAACATTTTTAATAGAGTGGCAGTGATGTGGGGGGGCCTCGGTTTAGGGGTACATAGGTAGTTTATGGGTGTTAGTGTACTTTAGAGCACAGTAGTTAAGAGGTTTATAAACCGGCGTTAGCCCAGAAAGCTCTTAACTACTGACTTTTTTCTGCTGCTGGAGTTTTGTCGTTAGATTTCTAACGCTCACTTCAGCCAAGACTCTAAATACCGGCGTTAGAAAGATCCCATTGAAAAGATAGGATACGCAAATGGCGTAGGGGGATCTGCAGTATGGAAAAGTCGCGGCTGCAAAGTGAGCGTTAGACCCTTTCCTGACTGACTCCAAATACCAGCGGGCGGTAAAAACCAGCGTTAGGAGCCTCTAACGCTGGTTTTGACGGCTACCGCCAAACTCTAAATCTAGGCCATAGTTTGTAAGATCCACAAGAGAGAACTTTATGGTCTAATTGGTCAGTTTATTGGCCCCAACCTTTCAGCACAGGGAATAATGGAACACAGTGCCTCTATCCAGGAACTAGCCTGAGGTCATTGACAGGACAACCAGCCTTGCAAATAAATATAATTTTATAAGTCTTAATGCCTCAGAAACATAGAGAATGCAAAATATATGGTGTTTGGTATCAAAATACTTCTGATGAAATAAAAAAGGGATTGCCTATCAGTCTGTATGAGTTAGATGTACATAACAGATGTTATAAGGTGTTCTATAATTTCAGCCAAAGACTGAACTTTATGATGTCGTAAAAAGAGAGGGATGGATATTTCTGGCCCCTCTGTAAGTTGATCTGTAGGTTGGGTCAAGCAATTTGATA
This sequence comes from Bombina bombina, assembly GCF_027579735.1. Classification (NCBI taxonomy): domain Eukaryota; kingdom Metazoa; phylum Chordata; class Amphibia; order Anura; family Bombinatoridae; genus Bombina; species Bombina bombina. The sequence continues at coordinate 448,870,614 of NC_069504.1, read as the reverse complement.
TAAGTGTAACAGGTATAACATTTTGTATCTAACAATAAAAGTTGTTCACTCTACATGGGAGGCTGTTACAGCGTAAGTGACCATCTTTTCCTGCCAATCTCCCTGGCACATACATATAAGCTAGGAAAGTATTAGATCTGTTATGTCTCCTTTTTATTTTTAAACTGTTTGCTTGTGTATAATTCTATTTGTTAACATTGTTTTATTAATACTGCACTGTGCATCATTTTTGCATAATAAATCATTCCTTTATTAAGCTTTTGCCTTTGTCTAATATTTGAACCACGTTACTGAAAGAGACTGGTAGTATTTATACTGTGATTTTAGGTTATTTTTTGCTAAATTGTATTCTGGGATTTCATTTGTTAGTCTGGGTTTTCCTTAAGATTTCCCATATAATAAATCTTAAGTGGTGGCATCTTAGAGAAAGTTTAGTGTGGATGGCATTAAATGGGAGTTTGGGCATTTTTTCTAAGTCTAGGACAAACTAGAGAGTGTTGTTAACCCTTGCACCCACTGAACTAAGTCAAAGGCTTGCCTGGAGTGGCTAGACTGTGGCAGATTGGTTAAAGTGGAGAGGGTCTGTTAACCCTTTCTGTGCCAAACAAGTGACTGGTGCAAGGTTGGTTAAACCTGGTCGTCACAAATCGCATGTATTTTAAACGCCTCTTGCGGATGCTGTATGTTGGGAGCTTGGAATATTTCGGCAGGCTGGCTTGGCATAGCGGCAGATACTTTGGAATATTTTGCCTCCTCGTAGCACTTTTGATCATTGGGGCCATAATGAGGAAATAACAAAAATTATCATAAGACATTGGTCTATATTAAAGGAATGTAATTGTGACATTGTGTCATTCCAACAAAAACTAATGATGGCATTTAGGATGGTAAAATATTTAAAAGATTTTCTAGTAAGTACTGATGTTGGCTCAGAGACAAAATAAGCCAGAGTTTCATAACACAAAAGTCCCTAGGATCATACCCCTGTCTAGGATGCTCCAATAATCACTCAATGATTAAAAGAAAGGAATTTTACACCCCAGAACAGGACATAAGTTGAAAATAAAGAGTACAACACGTGTGAAACCTCCTATATCATATATTTATATAAATGCCCTTGTTCTTTGATATATATAGGCGAGTCAATCAGGAAAGCAAGGGAGTGCATTAACCAACAAATATTAGGGGCCAGATTACGAGTTGAGTGCAAAATATCATTTACGCTAAAGTCATATTTGCGCTCAACTGAGCAATACCAGTGCACGCTAATGTTAGGTGCAATGCAAACGCGACCTCGCGCTGGCACTGCATGGAAGCATTGCGCTCAAGACAGCACGCTTCCATAGGCTCCAATAGGAGCCTCGTTCTGATGCCGTCATACATGTCACAGAACCTAAGCGCATAGAAGGGGGGTAAGTAGCGCAGCTATGGGTAGCAATTTAAAATATATATATTTATGTGTTAATATGTGTGTATATATATATATATATATATATATATATATACACATAAATATATATGTATATAAGCATATACATACTGTATATATTTACTGGCAACACACAGTTCCCAAAGACCAAAATGTAAAGACACTTTTCACACCTCACAACCGCCAATCTTTAACCCCTTAAAACGGCCTAATGCATTATTTTGTTATGGAAAAAAAAATGCTACTTTTTTTTTCTTAAAAAATAAAAGACTAGTTTGGTGGCATTTGGGGCACTTTTAGAAAATTAACGAGAGATCTGATATCTGGTTCGTTTTCTGAGCACTAATTGCTACTGCGAGCTTGCGGTAGCAATAACCAGACACTTGTAATGGCTGGTTATTTATTGCGCGCCACAAATGGTCACATTTGCTCGTTTGCTGGTGGCGTGCATTAAATTAGCGCTCCACTTGTAATCTAGCCCTTATTAGGGTTTTAGATCCATATTATTTCCAAATAAGAATTATGCACAAGTTTTTTTAATTTTGTTTATTCAGTAACACACTGCAATTCAAATGTCCAGCTGTACGATTTTTAATCTTTTTATTTTTTTCTATATAATTACCTATTAACTCTACTTGTCTTAGTTTTAATCTATTGTGAATACTTTATTTAATTTGGACAGCTGTTTGACCCGTGTCTGATAAGTTTTTGTTTTTTTTAACACTTGTTGTTGAATTACATTAGTTACAAAAAAAAAACAACTACTACTGTATATATCACTGAGGGCTCCATGTACTAAGCAGTCAGCGAGCTACCCGCAACAAATCTCGCGCCCAAACTCGCAAACTGATATGTACAAAGCCGTCAATTATGTAAAAACTCGCATCTTTAAAATTGCGAGCGTACTTATCCGCCATACCTCGCTACCTCTCCATTTTTTACTGTAATTAGACACATTTGACCACCAACTCGCCAAAAACGAATGTACTAAAAAATCTATTTGTCCGCTCGCGTCAATTTCCGCTCCCACCTCGTTATTTTTGCCTCGCCACCTTTTAGGTGGCGGGCAAGGTACAAAACAATAGGAAAGTCACTCTAGACGCCAGTCTAGACATATATAAAAGGCAGTAATATCAGCATTGTACTTACATTGTTCATTTCAGCAGCTATGGAGAGAATTCTGTTTTTGTTTATTCTCCGTTTGATGCGAATCCGGGCTAGAAGACAGAATACTGGAAATGTAGCTAATCGATTGGTTAGAAGAAGGAGAGTTCGAGTCCCCCGTGTATTCCTTCCACGGGTTGGTTTGCACGGCCTTTCTGACCGAGAGATCATACAAAGATTCCGGCTTGATCGTGAATCGATATTACACCTGTATCGAGAGATTGAAGATCATTTGGAGCCGATGACTGCTCGTTCACAAGCTATTCCGGGACTTCTCAAACTATTAGCGGCATTGCATTTTTTTGCAACAGGCTCCTTTCAGGCAGTTTCTAGCGTCATTATTGGAATGAGTCAATCTGCTTTTTCACGCCACTTATCCAAAGTAATAGGGGCTATGATGGTTATTTTTCATCGATATGTTTGTTTGCCATCTACCCCTGAAGAATGGCAATCTATCAAGTCAAATTTCTATAGGATTGCTGGGATGCCCAATGTCCTAGGTGCCATAGACTGTACCCATGTTGCTGTAAGACCACTTCAAGCTCGTGAGGAGATCTATAGGAATCGAAAGCATTTCCATTCCTTGAATGTCCAGATGGTCTGTGACCCCCACATGAGGATTATCAGTGTCCGTTCTAACTTTCCTGGATCCTGTCATGATTCTTACATTTTAAGGCAGACTGGGTTATACCGGAAGTTCGAGGAGGGAAATATGCCTGACGGATGGCTTCTAGGTAAGCATAACTGGCGTCTAATATGTCTCTCATTTCAATGTACCAAAATTGCGCCCAATTTGTCGACTGTAATCTGTATAGTTTAATTGTATTGTATAGTTCTGAATCTTTATAATTATTCTTATATTAATATTTATATTTATTATATCTTCTATTAGGAGATGGAGGGTACTCATGTACAGAATGGATGTTGACTCCCTATAACAACCCACAGACCAGAAGTCAAGTACGTTTCAATGAAGCTCACCGATCTACCAGGGGGATTATTGAGAGGACTTTCGGTCTTTTGAAAATGCGGTTTCGATGTCTTGATCATTCTGGTGGTGCTATGCAGTATGCACCAGAGAAAGTTGCCAAAATTATATTGGTTTGCTGCATACTGCACAATATTGCAATTAAAAGAGGCTGTCCATTAGAAGATGAAGATCCAATAGATACTGATGATTTACCAGAAGAAATATGTGTCGAACAAGCTAATAGGCGTGGAAATGCAACAAGGGACATGGTTTCAGAACAATATTTTGTGTTTGAGGATTAAAGTTTCAGTTGATCAATAAAAAACTTTCTTTATTAACTTGTCTCCATTTTTTTTTAAGAGTTAAGGTTATTAAAAATCACTCATGATAAACAGTTAAATACATAACAGTTGTTGCTCTTCAATTATCAAAGGTTTCAAATAAATAAAGTTTATGATCAAAGTTATTACAGACAATATTATAGGTAATACATTGTCTTTGTGACATCACACTAGTGTCTACAGCTGCTCTCACTCTTTTACATATGTGATTGTTGTAATGTAATCCCTCCATAGCTGATGCTAATTCATTGTATTGTGTCATTGAATTGTAGCTGTAACAAGCGACAGTATATTCAACAGTGCTTTATGTTATCAGATTGGATTTTTGAGTTAAAAAAGACTTGCTAATTTTATTTGTTTTATTCTAACCTCTATTTTTAACAGCTACTAGGTTTTCCCATATTCAAATAAATACCTTAAGGGATTACTCTTAGCACTTATTTTCTTAACCTTTATAATATATTTTTGCATTCAAGATTTGTTAAAAGAATAGTGGCATATAGAAAATAATGGCAAAATAAATTATTTTATTACAAAATTATAATCTTTAAACATTATATATTAACAATTGCAAAACAAAGTAACTTGTTAAACATATAAACACATATGAAAAAAAAGGAAATGTTTAGAAACCAAATAACAATTGTAAACCAAAATAAATTCTAATACATATAAACACATATGAAACAAAGAAAATGTTTATAAACAAAATAACAATTGTAAACCAAACAACATTTTAATACATATAAACACATCTTTAAATAATTAAATGTTTATAAACAAAATAAAAATTGTAATCCAAATTAAATTTTAATACATAAAAACACATCTGAAACAAATAAAATGTTTAGAAACAATAACTATTGTAAACCAAAGTATAAATGTTAATACATATCAACACATCTGAAACAAAGAAAATGTATATGAAACAAATATCATTTGTAATAACTATAAACATCGATATTTACAAACCTTCATAAAATACATTAATCTACATATACATTATATTTTTCTCTATTTTTCGGGGATACATATCTATATCAATGCGCTAATGATTGACATAACGATTAATCACGTCATCGTCTAACATGTCGCGTCCTGAACCTTTTGGTGCTGGAGAATTGGTGATATTAGTTTATGCCATGGATAAATATTTCCCTAAACGGATTGGTGGTGTGAGGGGAGTGAGACAGGAATGCCGAGACAAAATTATATACGAGATGCTGAGAAGAATGCATCGTATTTCAAAAATTAAAAGAACAAGACGACAGTGTCTTAGAAAATATAGTGATTTGAAGAGAAGAGAACCGAAGTACTATAAATCGATTCGAAGATTGATAAGGACATGTAAGTTTCAAAATTATATATGAAATAATTTTTAATAATATAAAAGAAGGGTTTATTTTTGAACTGCGTCATCATTGACGAATCCAGGAAAATAATATTTCCTGACTGTTACTTTGACTATATTAGTATATACAATTGCAAAAAGTTACAAAAGTTAGCATGCAGAACTGAGTTAGTAGATTAAAATTTAACTATATAACTATATACACTTAAAAGGTTAGAAAACTTAGCATACAAAAATGAGTTAGTAGAGTAAAATATAACTATATTAGTATATAACATTGAAACATGCAGAACTGAGTTAGTAGAATAAAATATAAATATATTACTATATAACATTGAAACATGTTAGAAAAGTAAGCATGCAGAACTGAATGTTTTGAAAACCACAAATTAATTTGAATAATTATTTCAATTTTTTTTATTAAAATTTTTTATTATATATATGTTTATAGATATGAGAAGTAGGAGAATGAAGTGTGCACACCCACCACGCTACTTAAGGTCAATGTTGGTGCAAACACCCAGAAGTGAAGCTCTTTCTCCACCTTTGCCAATAACACTATTGGATATTGAATTATCTCCAAATCCATATGAAATTTGTCATAAAGAGACACAGACAGGTAATGACTTATTATTTAAATTTTAAATCATATATTTTAGGTTTTGGCTTAAAAAGTTTTAGCATGCAATATTAATCAAGTTGCTAATTTACTTCTATTATCATTTTTTTCCTCATTTACTTTCTATTTTTATTTGAAAAAGAGGGCATCTAAGCTAAGGAGCCAGCCAATTTTTGGTTGAGCACCATGGACAGCACTCTTTGATTGGTTCTGTCCAATTATCAAGTACAACACAGTTGGTTCACCAAAAATGGGCTGGCATCTAAACTTAGATTCTTGCTTTTCAAATAAAGATACAAAAAGAATGAAGTAAAATATAAAGTTTATTTAAATTGCATGCACTATCTGAATCATGAAACTTAGAAATTGGTTTCTATGTCACTTGTAATGATTATTATTATTATTGTTTTAAATAATATATACAAGGTTTTTGATTTAATAGTTTTCTATCTTTGTAATTTCGTTCATAGATATTACCATGGAAGAAATGGAAACTAGTATGGAAATGGAAGAATTTCAAAATCCTGATAGTGTGACAATATTTGAAGCATTAACTTCAGATGATACTCAACCAAGGATAGAAGTTTTACCAACAATGATGGTAGATAAAGGTATGTTTCATACTCAGTAATCTTAAATCTAAGAAAATACAAGTTTTAACTAATACATATATTGTATATTTCAAATAGGAGTTGGCTCAGATGAAAGCTTTAAAGGAGGTGGACATAAGTGTGGAAGCTAATATAGTAGATAACGTAGATAACAGCACATCAGGAGGTAATATTTGTGATGAAAAACCCTATCATACATTGAATATGTATATGACAATTGAATTAAATTTTGCTTTTCATTTATTTTTCTACAGATTTATCTTCAACATCAACTATTGAGACTGCAGACAAAAGTACTCAGAGTTGTCTAGAAGATCATGTTAAACAAAAAATTTCTAAAATTAGGGCAACTTTGGCAATGTTAATGGAGCAAGTAGATTTTTTATACCGTAAATATGTAATTTGATTTCATTTTTTGTTTTGTCATGATTAATAACTGAGAAAAAGTTTTGTGTTGAAGAATCAAAAGTGAGTTTGAATTTATGTAAATAAACTTTTTTTTTGGCCATAAAAAAATTTGTCTTTATTAAATAATAACATTTTAAACTTAAAGGGACACTGTATCCAAATTTTATCTTTTGTGATTCAGATAGAGCATGCAATTTTAAGCAACTTTCAAATGTACTCCTATGATCAAATTTGCATGCTCTATCTGAATCACAAAAGAAAAAATTTGAGTACAGTGTCCCTTAAAAATACACAAACAATAACTTTGTACACAATATACAGAGTAAAAAAATTAACAGTGACTAACATTTTAAACTTAAAGGGACACTGTATCCAAATTTTATCTTTTGTGATTCAGATAGAGCATGCAATTTTAAGCAACTTTCAAATGTACTCCTATGATCAAATTTGCATGCTCTATCTGAATCACAAAAGAAAAAATTTGAGTACAGTGTCCCTTAAAAATACACAAACAATAACTTTGTACACAATATACAGAGTAAAAAAATTAACAGTGACTAACATTTTAAACTTAAAGGGACACTGTATCCAAATTTTATCTTTTGTGATTCAGATAGAGCATGCAATTTTAAGCAACTTTCAAATGTACTCCTATGATCAAATTTGCATGCTCTATCTGAATCACAAAAGAAAAAATTTGAGTACAGTGTCCCTTAAAAATACACAAACAATAACTTTGTACACAATATACAGAGTAAAAAAATTAACAGTGACTAACATTTTAAACTTAAAGGGACACTGTATCCAAATTTTATCTTTTGTGATTCAGATACAGCATGCAATTTTAAGCAACTTTCAAATGTACTCCTATGATCAAATTTGCATGCTCTATCTGAATCACAAAAGAAAAAATTTGAGTACAGTGTCCCTTAAAAATACACAAACAATAACTTTGTACACAATATACAGAGTAAAAAAATTAACAGTGACTAACATTTTAAACTTAAAGGGACACTGTATCCAAATTTTATCTTTTGTGATTCAGATAGAGCATGCAATTTTAAGCAACTTTCAAATGTACTCCTATGATCAAATTTGCATGCTCTATCTGAATCACAAAAGAAAAAATTTGAGTACAGTGTCCCTTAAAAATACACAAACAATAACTTAGTAAACAATATACAGATTAAAAAAATAAACAGTGACTAGATAATAAAAAATGTTCACTCCAGACGTTGCCTCTTTGGGTCTGTTGTCGCCTCCCTTTCACTGACAATAGCCAACAGAGATTGTAATGTCCTTTCGCTGATGCTCAAAAGCTCTGTTAATTTGATGGTTTTTCTCTTCATCCATCTGCCTCTGCCACTGGAACATCTCTCTTTGCAGCTGTAATTTCTGCATCTCTATCTCATTCCTTTGCCTTTCGATTTCCACATTTTTTTCTGACAGAGCAGCCCAGCGTTCAATATTAGTGTTAATAATATTCTGCATTTCTCTGTGGTCCTCTCTGTATTGCCTTGCCAGTGTCAACATTTCCCTCAATGCAACATCGCCAAATTGTCCTTCTGCCGGTGTATTGTCAATATTTACACCACCTGTTTGCAGTTCAATTGGTGGTGCCTGTGTTTCAACAGGTTCATCAATGTTTTCTGGTGTGTGAATTTCATCCGGTTGCGCATCTCCCAAATCTTCAAGAATATCTGGAGTCTCACTTCCATCATGCCCTCCTGGTGGTTCATCTTGAATGGGATTTTCCACTATCGGCATGAGATTGATAGTGATCTCCCTTGATGAGTTTTCTTCTTCTAGATCAAGACATAACAAATTGTTAGTAAATAAAAATAAAATGTTATAAAAACACTTGCAGAAATAGAATAGAAGGAGAGAGCAGATACAACCGTCATACAACAATTTAAGTTACATTATATATATATACATATATGATACATACCATCAAATAATGGAGATGAATGTCCAGTCAATCTCTGGAAAAGACGTCCCAAATCACCTATAAAAAAATAAATAACATAAAAATAAATAAATAAAATGCTTTTTTGTCAATGTAACGATATATTCAAAATTATTAATGGAAATGTATTTTGCAATTAACTGGACACTGAAGCAAAAATAATCTTTTGGAGAATAAGATATATTGCATGGAATTTCTATCAGCTTTCTTATGTAATACTATGATCAATTCTCAAAAAGAAAATAATGATAAATTTTAAAAAAATTACAAAGTTGATTAAAATAGCATGCATGCTCTACAAGAATCCTCATTTAAAAAAATATGTACAAGATCTCGAAATAGAATATGTCAATAATGACATTTGACATTTAAAAAAAAATTGCAAAAAAAAAATTGAGAGATAAAAGATATAAAACACACAACATTGAAATTATTCATTTGTAAAGTACTTACCAGTTGCTCTACCAACACCAGTTTGTGGAGTGCTGGTCCTTAGATCCGGAAGTGTGTCTGCCGAGGAAGTTGTGTGTGTAACATTAGATGATGAGCGTATAAATTGTCCATGTGTAAAACTGTCCGAAGGTCTTGAAACAGCTGCACCGGGTGGTCTCGAAACCGCAGAAGAAGAAGTAGAACAAGTGGGCACCTCGTTACTCCTCACAGGCTCTGCTGTTGTTGGCATCGCTTAAAAAAAAAAAAAATTTAAAAAAAATTAGGTTTATTTTTATTTATATTTGAAACTGAAAGTTAAAACTGTTAATAAAAATAATTACAGCAGTGAATGCAGGCTCAATCATTAAAGGGACATGCCAACCACCTTTTTTTATGATTTGGAAAGAGAATGCAGTTATAAACATCTTTATAATTTACTTATATTATCTAATTTGTTTTATTCTATAGATATTCTTTGTTGAAAAGCATTTGATTGATGCACAAAGAAGCCTCGTGTGATTGGCTCAACATGTGTATTTATTTTTCTTCAACTAAGAATATCTAGAAAATTGAAGTAATATGTTGTTTAAATTTCAATTCTCTATCCGAATCATTAATAAAAGATTTTGGGTTTAGTGGCCCTTTAAAGGGACATGAAAAAAAATAATTACCTTTACAAATTGCATAAGAAAATGCATTTTTAAAAATATTTAATGTATTATGTTTTTGCATTCATTGGATTTTTATACTTTGAGGAAAAGCAAATCTATACAGGCACAGTAAATGATCATTGGTTGATGCACATAGATGGTTCATGTGACTGCGTCAACTATGTGCATAGCTATATCTGAAAAATGTATGTTTATAAAGCGGAGAACAATTTTGAAAGATGCTAACAATAATATTCTATAGTGAAATAACGCAACATGGAAGTCAATAGATCAGAAATTTAAGAAGGCATGTGATCTGGGGTTAGTCTCATGATTAATGTCGGACATACAATATTATTTTAATAGTTTCAAATTACATTATTTCTATTGTCATTATCTCTTTAAGGTTTCTATGCAATACTGGTTTTGAAAATAAACACATGGGTGTTATCTTTAGGGATCACTATATTAATAATCAACAAATCTTTAGTTCCGTTAGACCATTAAAAAAAAGGCAGTATAACAATACTATTATTGTACAATCCCTTATACATATATGAGACATAAATGATTACAGTATTTGGGGCCTAAATGGCTTGTACAATCCCTTATACATATATGCGAGATAAATTATTACAGTATTTCGGGCCTAAATGGCTTGTACAATCCCTTATACATATATGCGACATAAATGATTACAGTATTCAGGGCCTAGATGGCATATAGGATACTGAAGCGTAAGAAGTCAGATAGATGTATATCCCATACGTCACTAGCTCATGGACTCTTGTTAATTACATGAAAGAAAGAACATTTACGTCAACTATGTTGTACATTTACCTCTTAAATCACTGTCACAATCATCCGTTATGCCAGTGATGATCTCCGGTCCCAGACGCTGAACAAGCTTCTGCTCATAGTCATTGAGGTCTGCCACATATGCTGGTCCACCTCCGGTAGCACGTGCCGAATTTTTCTCTCTGGCCAATTTAGCTTTGGCGAAGCGTTTAATGTCGTTGTAACGCTTCTTCAGCTGATCGACATCCTTTTTTCCTGGACCCTGGGCACTAACAGCGTCGCTGATCCTTTGCCAGATCTGCTTCCTTCTAGAAAAATTTGTCTGTTTGACACGACATCCAAACAAATAATCATAAGAGTCAATAATCATATCAATCAAAACGACGTTTTGCTGATGAGAAAAGTGAGGATTCTTGGATTTTGAAGCGGTTTCAGATCCAGATGAAGCCATATCGAAATAGTAAATAAAGATCTCAAAAACGAGCGCTCTGTAATTACTCTCCAAAAATTTTGGAACAATAATAAAGTTGTTTAGAAAACTTGTCCATTTATAGGAGCAAAATTCTATTCCCGCGTCTACTATGACGTTCATGACACCTTACATGTCACGTGTTAACAATTGGCCAGACAATTGAACTGAAAGTTAAGTACATCAGCTTATTCGCGGCGAGCGAGGCGTCAAATTTATCAATATTCCGCCACTGCTCGCGGCGGGCTAGAGGTGTCTATTTGTTGTGGGATTATTAGTACATAGCTACAGCGGACACCATTTCGCCCGCGGCGAGTAACGGCGAGTTTAGCCGCGTCTAAAATGACGGATGAATTGACGGCTTAGTACATGGAGCCCTTAGAGAGTATGCAGCACAAGGGCTTAAACAGGGAGATTGACTTCTCAGTATTTATGTAAACTGGTTGGTATTTGCGTTGAATTTGCAATGGAAAATGTGAAATGTATAATTTATATATATATAAAGAATTGTGGGATGATCTTATATTTCTAATGCTGTATTCATGAAATGTAATATGTTAGCCACTAGGTGGGGACAATGGACTGTATACATGGTACCTGCAGTATCTGTATATAATTTGAATTGATTACCTAGCCTATAAAAAACAGGTGTAGGTGAGTGTATAACATACGCATGATTAAAGCCAGGGGGGCCAAAATATTGCATGATGTCTTTTATCTATGAATAATAAAATAAGAGATTTTTTATTAAGAAATCCTCTGGCTGTGGAAGTGAAAAAAATGCGGTTTATAGGTACCGGCAGACAGCTGCCATTATCTAAGATGGCTGCTAATAGTTAGAGGGGGGAGGTTAGAGAGCTGTTCAGGGGGATCAGGGAAAAAATTTACTTTTTTTTTATTCAATCGCATTTGGCAGTGAAATGGTGGCATGAAATATACCAGAATGGGCCTAGATCAATACCTTGGGTTGTCTACTTAAATATAAATATATAGTTTTGACAGGTAAATGGAATGATAGCAAAAATGTTAAAAATTCTCTGGTATTTTTGGCAAGATTTTCTCTGAAAGTCCCAGTAGTGAAGGGATTAAACAATTTCTTCCGCTCCACTAGTAATGTAGCCCCTAGTAAGAAAATAAATCTAGTTTCTTTTTTGAGAAGTATTTTTTTCTACATCTCCTTTCCTAATTCCACTTTTAAAGGGACAGTAAAGTCATAATTAGACATTCATGATTTAAGCAGAACATACAATTTTAAACAACTTTCCAATCTACTTCTATTATTTAATTTGCTCAATTCTTTAGATATCCTTTGTTGAAGAAATAGCAATGCACATGTGTGAGCCAATCACACAAGGCCTCTAGGTGCAGCAACTAATCAGCAGCTACTGAGCATATCTAGATATGCTTTTCAGCAAGTGATATAAAGAGAATTAAGCAAATTAGATAATAGAAATAAATTAGAAAGTTGTTTAAAATTACATGCTCTTTCTAAATCACGAAAGAAAAAAATTGGCTTTCATGTCCCTTTAATTAGCTTCCTTCTCTTGTTATCCTTTGCTGAAAGTTTTATCTAGGAAAGCTCAGGAGCAGCAAATAACCTAGGTTCTAGCTGCTGATTGGTAACTGCATATATATACCGATTGTCATTGGCTCAGCCATGTGTTCAGTTAGAAACCAGTAGTGCATTGCTGCTCCTTCAACAAATTATACCAAGAGGATTAAGCAAATTTCATAATAGAAGTACATTGGAAAGTTGTTTAAAATTCTTTAGATATCCTTTGTTGAAGAAATAGCAATGCACATGTGTGAGCCAATCACACAAGGCCTCTAGGTGCAGCAACTAATCAGCAGCTACTGAGCATATCTAGATATGCTTTTCAGCAAGTGATATCAAGAGAATTAAGCAAATTAGATAATAGAAGTAAATTAGAAAGTTGTTTAAAATTACATGCTCTTTCTAAATCACGAAAGAAAAAAATTGGCTTTCATGTCCCTTTAATTAGCTTCCTTCTCTTGTTATCCTTTGCTGAAAGTTTTATCTAGGAAAGCTCAGGAGCAGCAAATAACCTAGGTTCTAGCTGCTGATTGGTAACTGCATATATATACCGATTGTCATTGGCTCAGCCATGTGTTCAGTTAGAAACCAGTAGTGCATTGCTGCTCCTTCAACAAATGATACCAAGGGGATTAAGCAAATTTCATAATAGAAGTACATTGGAAAGTTGTTTAAAATTCTATGTTCTAACTAAATCATGACAGAATTTTTTTGGGTTTCATGTCCCTTTAACCTGTTCAATTCCCCAACAATTCACAGTTCTTCCCTCCATGTTTTACTAGGAAATGTCTAACCACCAATGTTTTTTTCTTTCCCTTTTCTAAGTCTTTTTTTTAGCATTCCTTACATTTGACATATGTTCTGTTATTCTTGTTCCCAGTTTTCTAATCATCATACCAATATAGAGCATATCACAATTTCAGCTGATACAATACATTCTTGCTTTCCCAAATTTATGTAGTGTTTTAGTGTCCAATTTTTAACAAATCTATTTGTAATCTATTGTTTTTTTCATGTGGGGACACATGCTATAAAGCCCAGAAGACGGCTTTTTGTCATTTTTATTATAATGGCATAATGGCAGTATATTAATGAGTTTTTTAAATTTGCTACCTGTGTACATTTGGGAAAACTGGAGAATAAATGTGTGACAACCAAGGTTAACCAACCCTGCGCCAGTCACTTATTTGGCACCGAAAGGGTTATCAAACCCCCTTCTACTGTAACTAATCGGTCACAATCTAGCCTTGCCAGGCAAGCTTGTTACATAGTTCAGTGGGTGCAAGGGTTAACAACACTCTCTTGTCTGTACTAGACGTAAAAGAAATGCCCCAAACTCCCCTTTAATGCCACCCACACTAAACTAAAAATTATATCTAGCTGCCACCACTTAAGATTATATGATATGGGAAATCTTAAGGAAACCCCAGATTTACACATTAACTCTCAGAATACAATTTAGCAAAAAATAACCTAAAATATACCGTTTCTCTACCACCAGTCTCTTTCAGTAATGTGGATCAAGTATTAGACAAAGGCCAATGCTTAATAAATGAATTATTTATTATGCCAAAAATATTATGCACAATGCATTATTAATAAAAAGTTGTTACAAGTAAAATTACACACAAGCAAACAGTTTTTTTCAAATAAAATGGAGAAAAAGCAGATTTTATACTTTACTAGTCTCAATATCTGTACCAGGGAGATGGCATGAAGCAATGGGTCCTTACTCCATTTAGTAACAGCTTCCCTTGTAAGAATGACCATTTAATTGTTAAAATACAGAATTCTTATACATATTTTCCAGTGATCAAGTTGCCTGACCCCACCCTCTTTGCAGGGGCTGGGAAGCCACCTATCTTTTACAACAGTCAATAAACTCTAAGTCTTTGCCTGAAATCAGAGAACACATTATAATTTCTGCTAGATACATCCATTTTCATATAAGCAGAAAGGCAATCTCTTAGTTACATTGTGAGAATCAGTTTGATAACAAATATGACAGGGTTGTCATATTTCCGTTCATCAAATGTCATAACATGTTTTAAACACATATCTACACTGTACCAATGTCCTTTTATTGACCTCATCAGGATCTGGGGAGAGGGCACTGCTTATTGTCTTTGGAACCGACACTTTTATGGGCTTGCTGCCTCAATGACTATACAATAACAGTTATTCAAGTGGAACTCTGAAACAATTTATAATGGGGTCTGTATTTATCACAAAAAAACAAACAACATAAGCACAGGACACAGTTCTTGAAAAAACAAATGTTTTTTTAGCTCACAGGCTAAAGAGAATTAACTTCTTGGCATTTCAATCATGGGGTGACAAAATGGGTTTTAGACTCTCATCTGAAAGAAGAATATGCCAGTGTCTCTAAAAACTTTCTGGACTTGCGGAAGTATAGGTGGAAATTAATCATATTGTTTGTGTATGTGTTTGTTTTTTTAGATTGTAGTAGTTCCTCGCTTTAAAATGATGGTAAACTTCTATGTTTATAGTAACAATATTTGTAATCATAAAGTAAAAGATGGGCATTGTAAGCACTTAATTTTTTTTAATAATTACCCTTTTGGTGTTTTTATATATTGTGCCGTTCCTCCACCTGTAATACGATTGGCTACAGACTGAATTGTCAGTGAAGACAGAAATAGAGTATCCGTTACTGACAGAGGAACGGCGCAGTATATGAAAACATTAAAGGGTGGTTATTTTAAAATAAAAATAAAGCATTTACAATGCATTTTATGAATGAAAGTACCCATCTTTTAATTTATGATTACAAATATTGTTATTATAAACATAGAAGTTTACTATCGCCTAAAGGTTTGGGGCTTTATTATATGCTCTAGTCAATAGTTTTTTTTAATAGTAATCTGGACCTGAGTTTATTGGATGCTTTTTTAAAGTTTCTACGGTAGTACAATTCCTTCTTATTCTTAAATATTCACCATATGGTAAGTTTGGAATAGTTATTGTATAGTGTGCACTCGTAGCATACAATGTATTATTTGTTGCTGTTGGTTTTTAATAGGAGTCAGTCAGTATGAAAACTTATACAGACAATATCCTCCATTGGTCTAGGCACATAGATGATCTGTTAATTATTTAGAATTGAGGAGAAGAAGAACTGGAGACATTTATAAACGAACAAAATGATTGATAATTCATTTGGGCTATCCCTGACTTTTAAAATAGGCAAAGAGGAAATTTAGTTTCTAGACTTGACAGTTAGGATATCTGAAAATAACACAATATGGAGTGCCTTAAAAATAAAAAGGAATGGAGTATCTAGGTAGTAGGTCAAGGCTCCTTGGTTACATGGGGGGGGGGGTGTAGGAAAGGAAAGGGAAGTGGTAAGGTATTAGGGTAGAGAAAATATGAAATTTGGGAAAATCGGGTCAGTCGCTGAAAAAGTGATTACATGGCACATTGTTTAGTTAACTGCTAGTTAAGGAACGTAGTAACATAGTTGTAGCTAGCTCTTAAAATTAGTAGAAAAATATAGTCATGTTACCAGTAGTGATGTCATGAACCTAAAAATTTGGGTTCGCGAACTGCAAACCGGGCGAACCCCCATTAACTTCAATAGGCAGACAAATTTTAAAACCCACAGGGACTCTTTATGGCCACAATAGTGATGGGAAAGTTGTTTCAAGGGGACTAACACCTGGACTGTGGCGTGACGGAGGGGGATCCATGGCAAAACGCCCATGGAAAATTACATAGTTGATGCAGAGTCTGGTTTTAATCCATAAAGGGCATAAATCACCTAACATTCCTAAATTGTTTGGAATAACGTGCTTTAAAACATCAGGTATGATGTTGTATCAATCAGGTAGTGTAAGGGTTACGCCCGCTTCACAGTGACAGACCAAACTCCCGCAGCGAGTACAACATCATCATCAACACACCGTACGTCCATGTGTGTAATGCTGCCTGACTGAGACATATCCCTGTTATCTACATCCTCTGGCAATAATGGTTGCGCATCAATCATTTCTTCCAACTGATGTGTAAATAACTCCTCTGACAGATCAAGTGAAGCGGCTGTGGTGCTAGTGTTGGTGGTGGCGGCAGGCGGGCGAGTGGTAACTTGAGAGGTGCTGCCCGAAGATAAGCTGGAGGAGGATGGTGCGTCAAGGTTCGGAGTGGAAGCTATAGAAGATTGGGTGTCCTGTGTTAAAAAGTCAACTATGTCCTCAGAACTTTTCGAGTTCATGGTACGTGGCCTCTGAACACTGGGCATTATTCTAGGGCCAAAGGGAATCACAGCACCACGACCACGACGGCACCTGCGGGGTGGCCTGCCTCTGCCTGTCATTTTTTTAAAATGTACACTTACACTACTATTAAACAAGATATGAGTGGTGCCACTGGATAAGTGGGCACAGTATACGCTGTGAGCCTGACACAAAAAAGCAGACTGATGTTTCACAGTCCAAAAAGTTTTTATTTTTTTAAATGTACACTTACACTACTATTAAACAAGATATGAGTGGTGGCACTGGGCAAGTGGGCACAGTATACGCTGTGAGCCTGACACAAAAAAGCAGACTGATGTTTCAGTCCAAAAGGTTGTTTTTTTTTTTAAATGTACACTTACACTACTATTAAACAAGATATGAGTGGTGGCACTGGGCAAGTGGGCACAGTATACGCTGTGAGCCTGGCACATATGCTGGCAGGCAGGCAACTGCAATTAGATTACACAAGCAGACTGATGTTTCACAGTCAAAAAAGTTTTTTTTTTAAATTTACACTACTGTTACACCAGATATGAGTGGTGGCACTGGGCAAGTGGGCACAGTATACGCTGTGAGCCTGGCACACACGCTGGCAGGCAGGCAACTGCAATTAGATTACACTAGCAGACTGATGTTTCACAGTCAAATTTTTTTTTTTTTAAATTTACACTACTGTTACACCAGATATGAGTGGTGGCACTGGGCAAATGGGCCTGGCACATATGCTGGCAGGCAGGCAGGCAACTGCAATTAGATTACACTAGCAGACTGATGTTTAAAAAAAAAAAAACTTTTTTGACTGTGAAATTTACACTACTATTACACCAGATATGAGTGGTGGCACTGGGCAAGTGGGCCTGGCACACACGCTGGCAGGCAGGCAACTGCAATTAGATTACACTAGCAGACTGATGTTTCACAGTCAAAAAAGTTTTTTTTTTTAAATTTACACTACTGTTACACCAGATATGAGTGGTGGCACTGGGCAAGTGGGCCTGGCACACACGCTGGCAGGCAGGCAGGCAACTGCAATTAGATTACACAAGCAGACTGATGTTTCACAGTCAAAAAAGTGTTTTTTTTTTATTTACACTACTGTTACACCAGATATGAGTGGTGGCACTGGGCAAGTGAGCCTGGCACACACGCTGGCAGGCAGGCAACTGCAATTAGATTACACTAGCAGACTGATGTTTCACAGTCAAAAAAGTTTTTTTTTTTTAAATTTACACTACTGTTACACCAGATATGAGTGGTGACACTAGGCAAGTGGGCCTGGCACACACGCTGGCAGGCAGGCAGGCAACTGCAATTAGGTTACACAAGCAGACTGATGTTTCACAGTCAAAAAAGTTTTTTTTTTTTTTAAATTTACACTACTGTTACACCAGATATGAGTGGTGGCACTGGGCAAGTGGGCACAGTATACACTGTGAGCCTGGCACACACAATTAGATTACACTAGCAGACTGATGTTTCACAGTCAAATTTTTTTTTTTTTTAAATTTACACTACTGTTACACCAGATATGGTGGTGGCACTGGGCAAGTGGGCCTGGCACATACGCTGGCAGGCAGGCAACTGCAATTAGATTACACTAGCAGACTGATGTTTCACAGTCAAATTTTTTTTTTTTAAATTTACACTACTGTTACACCAGATATGAGTGGTGGCACTGGGCAAGTGGGCCTGGCACATACGCTGGCAGGCAGGAAACTGCAATTAGATTACACTAGCAGACTGATGTTTAAAAAAAACAAAACTTTTTTGAATGTGAAATTTACACTACTGTTACACCAGATATGAGTGGTGGCACTGGGCAAGTGGGCCTGGCACACATGCTGGCAGGCAGGCAACTGCAATTAGATTACACTAGCAGACTGATGTTTCACAGTCAAAAAAGTTTTTTTTTTTAATTTACACTACTGTTACAGCAGATATGAGTGGTGGCACTGGGCAAGTGGGCCTGGCACACACACTGGCAGGCAGGCAGGCAGGCAACTACAATTAGATTACACTAGTAGACTGATGTTTCACAGTCAAAACATTTTTTTTCTTAATTTACACTACTGTTACACCAGATATGAGTGGTGGCACTGGGCAAGTGGGCCTGGCACACACGCTGGCAGGCAGGCAACTGCAATTAGATTACACTAGCAGACTGATGTTTCACAGTCAAAAAAGTTTGTTTTTTTTAAATTTACACTACTGTTACACCAGATATGAGTGGTGGCACTGGGCAAGTGGGCCTGGCACACACACTGGCAGGCAGGCAGGCAACTACAATTAGATTACACTAGTAGACTGATGTTTCACAGTCAAAAAAGTTTTTTTTTTTTTTTTTTTACACCAGATATGAGTGGTGGCACTGGGCAAGTGGGCCTGGCACACACGCTGGCAGGCAGGCAGGCAACTACAATTAGATTACACTAGTAGACTGATGTTTCACAGTCAAAAAAGTTTTTTTTTTTTTTTTTTTTACACCAGATATGAGTGGTGGCACTGGGCAAGTGGGACTGGCACACACGCTGGCAGGCAGGCAACTGCAATTAGATTACACAAGCAGACTGATGTTTCACAGTCAAAAAATTTTTTTTCTTAATTTACACTACTGTTACACCAGATATGAGTGGTGGCACTGGGCAAGTGGGCCTGGCACACACGCTGGCAGGCAGGCAACTGCAATTAGATTACACTAGCAGACTGATGTTTCACAGTCAAAAAAGTTTTTTTTTTTTAAATTTACACTACTGTTACACCAGATATGAGTGGTGGCACTGGGCAAGTGGGCCTGGCACACACACTGGCAGGCAGGCAGGTAGGCAACTACAATTAGATTACACTAGTAGACTGATGTTTCACAGTCAAAAAAGTTTTTTTTTTTTTTTTTTTACACCAGATATGAGTGGTGGCACTGGGCAAGTGGGCCTGGCACACACGCTGGCAGGCAGGCAGGCAACTGCAATTAGATTACACAAGCAGACTGATGTTTCACAGTCAAAAAAGTTTTTTGTTTTTTTAAATTTACACTACTGTTACACCAGATATGAGTGGTGGCACTGGGCAAGTGGGCCTGGCACACACGCTGGCAGGCAGGCAACTGCAATTAGGTTACACAAGCAGACTGATGTTTCACAGTCAAAAAAGTTTTTGTTTTTTTTAAATTTACACTACTGTTACACCAGATATGAGTGGTGGCACTGGGCAAGTGGGCACAGTATACACTGTGAGCCTGGCACACACAATTAGATTACACTAGCAGACTGATGTTTCACAGTCAAAAAATTTTTTTTTTTAAATATACACTACTGTTACACCAGATATGGTGGTGGCACTGGGCAAGTGGGCCTGGCACATACGCTGGCAGGCAGGCAACTGCAATTAGATTACACTAGCAGACTGATGTTTCACAGTCAAAAATTTTTTTTTTTTAAATTTACACTAATGTTACACCAGATATGAGTGGTGGCACTGGGCAAGTGGGCCTGGCACATACGCTGGCAGGCAGGAAACTGCAATTAGATTACACTAGCAGACTGATGTTTAAAAAAAACAAAACTTTTTTGAATGTGAAATTTACACTACTGTTACACCAGATATGAGTGGTGGCACTGGGCAAGTGGGCCTGGCACACACGCTGGCAGGCAGGCAACTGCAATTAGATTACACTAGCAGACTGATGTTTCACAGTCAAAAAAGTTTGTTTTTTTTAATTTACACTACTGTTACAGCAGATATGAGTGGTGGCACTGGGCAAGTGGGCCTGGCGCATACGCTGGCAGGCAGGCAACTGCAATTAGATTACACAAGCAGACTGATGTTTCACAGTCAAAAAAGTTTTTTTTTTTAAATTTACACTACTGTTACACCAGATATGAGTGGTGGCACTGGGCAAGTGGGCCTGGCACACACGCTGGCAGGCAGGCAGGCAACTGCAATTAGATTACACAAGCAGACTGATGTTTCACAGTCAAAAAAGTTTTTTGTTTTTTTAAATTTACACTACTGTTACACCAGATAAGAGTGGTGGCACTGGGCCTGGCACACACGCTGGCAGACAGGCAACTGCAATTAGATTACACTAGCAGACTGATGTTTCACAGTCAAAAAAGTTTTTTTTGTTTTTTTTTACACCAGATATGAGTGGTGGCACTGGGCAAGTGGCTTGGCAGGCAGGCAGGCAACTGCAATTAGATTACACAGGGAAAAAAATGATGTTCTAGCCCTAAAAAGGGCTTTTTGGGGTGCTGTCCTTACAGCAGAGATCAGATGAGTCCTTCAGGACTGTAGTGGACACTGAATACATTAGCCTAGCTATCAATTTCCCTATTAAATCACCAGCAGCTACACTGTCCCTCCTCTCACTAACAATGCAGCTTCCGAATGAATCTAAAATGGCTGCTGTCCAGGAGCTGGGAGGGTCTGGGAGGGAGGGTCTGCTGCTGATTGGCTGGAATGTGTCTGCAGACTGTGAGATACAGGGTCAAAGTTTACTCAATGATGACGAATAGGGGGCGGATCGAACATTGCATATGTTCGCCCGCCGCGGCGAACGCAAACATGCTATGTTCGCCGGGAACTATTCACCGGCGAACTATTCGCGACATCACTAGTTGCCAGTGAGTAGGTATTTAATTGTCCCTGTGTATGCCTTGTTCTAGGCTTCTTCTTTGTAACCTCACTCCAAAGGGTTCTCTGGGGTTTCGCTGCAGAATCTTCAGAAAGCTGTGAAGGGGAACTGGCTTCTTTAGGTGGTGATGAAGCAGTTTGTTGAGATGAAGTATTTCGATCTTGTGGGTCCAGTAGTGATAACCCAAGCAAAGAGCAAAAGTTTGGAATCTCTGAGGGAGCTTTATATAGTAGTATTTTTCTTTCCCATGTGGAGAACAGACAAAGCAAATGGAAAGTTCCAGCGATATTTAAATTTCTTATTTCTTAGGAGAGTGGTCAATGGGGAGAGTTCTTTCTGACGTCGAAGCATGAAAGAGGAAATATCTGAAAATATTTGTATCAGGTTGTTATGAAAATGGAAGTTTTGGTAATTTATCAGAAAAAAAAACAAAAATAGGCAATGACATCTCTGGGTGGTTGGCCATGTTTAGGCCGCAGTCGATGTGCTCTATGGATCCTCTATATACGAATGTTATCTATGTTCAAAGAATCTTCGTCTGCTTGAGCTCTAAATACATCAATAATATAAAGATGAAGTGAGTCAGAAGGAATAAATTCTGGGATTCCCTGAAATCTTAAATTGTTTCTCTGGCTTCGATTTTCTAGATCATCTATCTTATCTTTCAACTCTGAAGTGATTTGATCTTGCTTTCCCACCAGGGAAGCAATGTCCGTTTGACCTTCTGGGGTCACTGTAGAGGATCTGAATAATGTATTCATATAGAATGTGAGGTCAACTTTAAAGACTTTTCCAGCTTAGATTGTTTCTTAGAAGCCATATTGTTTCAGTGCTTTGTAGAGTAAAGTAGCTAGTGTCTGCATCTGAAAGTGGCTATGTAGTAAACTCAATTTATGAGCGGTGAGATTGAGTAAAAATGGCAATCCTGATGTGGTAACTAGTGGCATACACAAAAAAATGGTACAGTGACCTCTAGTGGCTGCTTAGTAGAATAGCTTGTCAAAAGGTATAAGAGTGTAGATAAGGAAAGGATTTTTTTCTCCAGCAGTATAAAAATTCACTTTAGAGGACATACCTTAATTATTGCATATATTATATCTCCCTGTGTATAAGCGGCATAGATAATGAGCGTTGGAGGCATTGCTTGTGCAAAAGAAAGTTGAAAAAAGTGTAAGCTGCCTAACCAGCAAATGGGAGACAGCAAGTTCCAGATATGTATAGAGAACTTATGTTTGCATATAAAGAAAGTGTCCTTTGTATAAATATTGGGTATTGATAGCCACTTGTGGTTCCTATTATTTTTCTATAGAGGATCAGACATCAGTTTGCATATACCAGTTTAAAATGGTAGACATAGAAGTGAGGGCTTGAGAGCGAGGTCATAGATGCAAATTTCCACAGGGTTAAGAGTCTGTAGTGTAACAAATATGCATACCAGAGTGTAGATATGAGCTAGCGTTTAAAAACTTCTAGCAGTGGACTGACGAACCGCATTTTATACCACCATGCGGCCTCTGGTAATGTGGCTAGGCCGCATCTGCACTGCGCTTCATTGCCTGTTTGGAGCAGACATATAGGGGCTATTAAGAGTGGATAGATGAACAGATGCCATTGTCTGACCTTCTGTGGTTCGTGCGCTACAAAATGGGTAGGTAGTGCTGCTGGAGGAACTCTTAGACCTCACCTGGCATTGGAGCTCCGTGTAATCTTCGGTCGTCACTTGGCCCCTTACCTGAAGCTTTAAATGGACATCAAATCCAAAATTTGCATTTCATGATTCAGACAGAGTATACATTAGTAAATAACTTTCCTATTGGCTCTACTGGGAGCTAGCTGAACACTTTGGCAAGCCAATCACAGGAGGCATATTTGTGCATCCACTAATCAACAGCTATCTTCTAGCTCCTGAGCCTACCTAGGTATGCTTTACAAAAAAGGAAACTCAAGAGAACAACACAAAATAGACAAAAACAGTAAATTGGAAAGCCATTTAAAATTACATGCTCTATCTGAATCCTGAAAGAAAAAAAATTGGGTTTCATATCCCTTTAACCCCTTTGAAGCACATGATGAGGTTTTCTTGTCATACGCATTGCCATCTGTAGATGCTTGACGAGTCCTTCGCGTTATGCAGGGGGATCACCAATCAAACACTTTTTTCGGCCATCCCCCTAACTACAGACAGGAGATCATTGGTGGCGTAAGAAGAATTATCTGCTCTTTCAATTGAAGTAGTAAGACACAACCGATTGTTTAAAAATAAAGTTAAAAAAACACATGGGGATTTGCTTGGGGGTATTACATTATATGCACAGAAAATCTGGATGGGGGGTTCTTTAAACCCATTGATTTTAGCTCCCTTAGCAGCTGAAAACCTCCAATACCCCTCATTTGATGATCACCTGCTCTTTAAAATGGCCCCTAGTTTATTTTGTAGTAGAGAAATCCACCTCTAAAAAAAAATAAAAAAAATAAATAAAAAAGCATAGTTTTTTCTGTATAGTCAGGTGATCACTGTAGTAACAGTTAACACCTTGCAAGAAAAAAAATAGTGCTTTTATTTCTGTACTACACAATTGAGCCTCTTTAATAATTATTATTATTATCGGTTATTTGTAGAGCGCCAACAGATTCTATATTATAACCCCCAAAAGCCTGTATCGGTCCCTATTTCACGTGGTTACCCTAAATGACAATTTAGTAAGGTGATCACAGTAACAGCAGTGGTCACATGGCCATTTCATTAATATTTAATAAAATCTAAGAAACAATATAATTTTTTCAGTTTTTTGCTTAATAGGGTTTAGAACATGTTAGCAATTTTGTTATAGTTGCAGATTTTTATAAGAGCTATATAGGTGTGTGTATATATATATTATTAATTTTTTTTGCAATTTAACATTATAATGCTGTAAGGACAAACAAAATATTGAATCCTACCCATATGTTGCGGTGCTACTGACATCTGATGGTCCTTGGGCTTTAGTTCACCTTTGTCTGCCTCCTAAAATGTTTCAAACGTCATCTTCCTTCTTCACATTTGGTTTACAAATTCCACAGGTTATTTTTTGCTGAATTGCATCATGCAATGCATGTGCACTGCATACTGATAAAAGCTAATGGAAGAAAAGTATGGCATTTGTATGCCTAAAAAAATGCTGCATTTTTAAATGGAATTGATGCTGTAACCTAGAAAAAATATTGCACTGTAATTCTCAGCACCAAAAACTATCGCTTATGTATTCTGCTGGGCAGGTATGCTTTAAGCACAGTGCGATCTTACCAATCAGTGGCTATGTTAGTGTAGAAAGATTTGCACAGCATATTACTGGCTAATGTCAGTTTATTTTTGCACAAATTTATGCTAAATTACAGTTGTTTTCTCAAATGTTACATTAGAGTCCTATGTCCTATCACAGAGAGCCAGGGGCGGAACTACCATTGGTTCAGAAGGTGCAGTGGCACCAGGGCCCAAGAGCTGGAGGGGGCTCATATTAGCCAGCCTATACATAAGTGTATGCAGAATGTGTACAATCCCAATACAGGGAAGCCTTTTATTAGTGCAAGTAGCAGGTCCATCTATCTATCTATCTATCCTCAAAATCATTATACAGAGCAGAATGTATTTTATTACTTTTGCTTTTTACTAAGTTACCTTTGGGGGGGCTCCAAAAAAATCTTGCACCAGGGCCTTCTGTTGAGTAAGTCCACTACTGCAGAGAACTACTTAGGGAGGCAATCAAGAACATGTACAAGTTGGGCTCTTTGGAACTGGTGAAGTAATCTAGTCACCCACTTTGATAGCAGCACAGCCTTAGGGTTAATGACTGATTTAAAGGGACAGTCTACTCCAAAATTGTTAGTTTCAAAAGATTACCCCTTTATTACCCATTCCCCAGTTTTGCATAACCAACACTTTTATTAAATATACCTTGTTTACATCTGTGATTTCCTTGTAGTGAAGCCTCTGCAGACTGCTCCCTTAGCTCAGTGCTATTTACAAACTAGCATTTTAACCAATTAGTGCGGACTCATGAATAGTTTAAAGGGACATAAAACCTAAAAAAATTATTTCATAATTCAGACAGAGCATATAAATTTAAACAACTTTCCTATTTACTTCTATTACCAAATTTATTTGTTTTCTTGTTATCCTTTTTTGAAAAGCAGAAGGTAACTTTAGGAGTGTGAAAGTGTCTACAGCACTCTATGGGGCCGATTTAACATTGTGCAAGTGGACATGATCTGATATTGCGGATCATGTCCGCTGCACATTGATAAATGCCGACAGCATACGCTGTCAGCATTTATCATTGCACCAGCAGTTCTGGTGAACTGCTGGTGCAATGCCGCCCCCTGCAGATTCGCGGCCAATCGGCCACTAGCAGGGGGTGTCAGTCAACCCGATTGTATTGGATTGGGTTGATTTCCGGCGATGTCTGTCTACCTCCTCAGAGCAGGCGGGCAGGTTATGGAGCAGCGTTCTTTAGACCGCTGCTTCATAACTTGTGTTTCTAGTGAACCTGAAGGCTCGCCAGAGACATGGGGCATCAAGCTCCATACGGAGCTTGATAAATATGCCCCTATGTCAGCAGTTTTGCAACAATGTTATACATAAGCAAGAGTTCTAGATGGCAGCACTCTTTCCTGTAATTTAGTGTTCCAGGCGTGCAATCTATCTATCTAGATATCTCTTCAATAAAGAACAACAAGAGAATGAAGCATATTTGATAATAGAAGTAAATTGGAAACTTTTTAAAAAAAATGTATTCTCTATCTGAATCGTAAAAGGAAAAAATTGGGTTTCATGTCCCTTTTTTTTTTTTTTTAAGCAACATACATCAATGAGAACAAAGAAAAAGAATACATCAAGATATGCATTACATTGTTTACAGGGAAAAATAAACAAATCAATAGGCATTACAATAATGCAGTATTTACTAAGGCTGAAATCAAACTATAAAGTAGCCTACTCTTTAGACTACCTGAGGGGGCTGGGAACGTTAGGGGAGAGATTTTTTTTTATATATATTGCTTCCTCCTTTTCCAATCATATATATATATATATATAAATATACTGTGTAACAGCAAGCAAAACAAAGCACTCACTGGTCTTTTGACATCAAAGGGGAAAACTTTAATAAGTGACGTTTCTGGACCTTTAGCGTCCCTTCTTCTGACAAACACAAAGTGCAAATGAACAAACTTATAAAGTTTGTTCCCCCAAAGCAAACTCCAATCACAGGAGATCGTGTGCAAAACTAAAAGACTAAACCATTCTGTAAGCTCAAAAACTCTTCCTACGCAATATATATATATATATATATATATATATATATATATATATATATATATAAACATTTATGTGTACATAGTGGAAAGTGACCATCTAATTATTATTATTATTATTTTTTTAAGCTTTACTATTTCTGTACTGGGTTATTTATTTATTTATTTTCTTTATATTTTTTATTGAGGTACTGAGAATAGGCATACAAACAGTATAAACAGAAAAGAGAAATTGCAATATAATAGATTGTCATATCATACCAGAGGGAAAATATGCAGTCCATCCTAGTTCTGTAATAATATGTAAAGTCCTCTGCACATCGCCTCCATAAAATAATGAACATTGAAAGATAGTCAGATTAATACACAATGCCTATATAAAAGTAAGCCTTCCACAACAAACCCAAAAGGCCACTCTTGGACCTTAAACCAGAAAATAAGTCTGAGAGTGAGGGAAGGTGTAATAGAGTGAAGAGACCACTTTTGGATCTCCCTAAGATGACCTCAGATTTTATATTTTGTTGTTTAAGTAATATAGTTAGATATGGAGGTATGTTGCATTGTATGTAGAAAGAAAAAAAAACGCTAGACAATCCTGCTATGCTAGGTAAGGAAAATAAGGATAATATTATGTTGTACTGCAAGATGCGCTTTAAAAAAATTAGGAAGGGTTGCGGTATAAGCAAGATAAACCGCAAAGGTAATCCTCCTAAACTAGGAGGCTCATTATGTATTGATGATGGGGGGGGGGGGGGGAGGTGGTAAGTTCAATGCAGCAAGAAAAGCTGGCTCTAACCTCGTAGATTAATACAACCATATATACAATCTCAGGGACATATGAGGGAAACATAAGAATAAGCTGAGCGCATGTTGGACTAAAGGTGTACCTAGCACATTGGAATGTCAAAATCTATGCTCACAAAACCGACATGTTTTATGTGATTTATTTAAGAAGTAGTGAATGGTAAGGCCCTACATTGTAGAATGGATGCAAGTCCAGCCTGCCTTGGGAGCATGATGGAGGTTGTAGGGCAATGCTATGTGTCTGAGTGTATTAACAGCTACAGCAACAGATAATAAATTTGCACCCTATGTCACATACTGACAAACACAAATTAGCTATAGGATATATCCCAGGGAGCAAAAAATGTTTTAAGAAAAATAAAAGATTAAATGTGGAGAAAAGAGAGGCAAAACTGGTGGCGTCGGCCACAAGTCACCAACAAACATCCTTATCTATCAGTGTATGATCGGTAAGTTGAGCATGCTGCAATAACCCACTGGGACAGCTAGAGAAAGGTAGTCTACTAAATCCATACATACTTTATACACATTAGGTAAGCATTTCCTAAGTAATATTATCAATTTGCACATTTTAGGGCATAAGTTTTGCTCAAAGTGTGAAATCATACCTCTAAGCATAAAAAAAATATTAGCAGTTATAACGGTATCTATAACACTGTGAAATTAGTATGGCTAGAATAAAGGGTGTGCAGTCTCAGTACTAGTGGTGTCTGTGTAGATTAAGTACCAAGATGCGAGTACTCTGGGGCTAAGCCAAATGTAGGTTTGTATTTAACTTTATTAAGCAAGTAAACCACATCACTCAGGTATGGGCCCTATAACGAAGGACAGGTGTGTGAATTATATTGATAAATTAGGTAGAACCTAACAGTCCAGCCAATATTGGTAGGCCTCTCAATCACCAGCTTAAAGATGTAAGAGTAAGAATTTACGGCATGCCGCCCTGCAATCACATTTGGACTATTAATTTTAAGACTCTGACCCTTGCTCTGGGCTTTAATTCAAGGTCTAAGGTTATGCGGATGTAGTGTAAGGTGTAGGACCAACATTAACTAACGGGAATAATACAGAAAAACAAATAAGATCATGTTCTGCAATTAAAGTTTAGAAAGGAATATATTAGCTGTTCCCAGGAGCCAATGAGAACCCCCTAAGCATAGAAACAGTTATCAAACAGAGAACTATTAGTAGGGGTTAAAATAACAGATGTACTTTACGCATAGAGATAGAGGATGGTCATACATATCCTAATATTATGAGGTAGAATAAACAAAAAGAAAAGTATAAACTGGAACAAACCAAACCAAAGTTAACTGAAAGTCCAAAACATGGTGCACTAACATAACAGTTGACAATAAGGCCAGTCTTAACTCTGTGTAAAAGAGAAAAAAAAAAAAAAGGAAAAAGAGCTCAGCCTACGCCAACTCTCACAATTGCAATGTGGAGTACTGCAGTTTGGACAGGGATTCGCACACCAAATTCTTGAGAGCCAAACAATTCTGAAGATTTTTTGTTTCGATAGTTGTTCATCTGCTCTGCTTTACTCAATATGATATCTCTCAAACTGGAAATTGAAGTTGTGACTGCATGTCTCAGCTTCTTCTGGTTCATTGCCATGCCTGGCCAATATTCCACAGAAGTACATGAGCTTTTCCATATTGAAGTTGCATTGCTCTCTAGAATACTCCTCAGACTTTCATCCATAACTGAGCCCTCTGATACTCCACACATTATGGGATTAAATACCAAGCTAGAAGAGGTAGATGGGGAGCGCTGGATCCCCCGAGCGTGCCCGCCAACACACTCTGCAGGGGTGACTATGGGAAGGGTTAGCTGGTGAACGGGTTGCGTATCATTGTATCGAAACGCTGCGTGTAGCTCGTCCTCCAGTATGTTATGATGGGCTTGGAGTAGACTTCGTAGCTTAGCAAGGAAAACAATAGTCCCCTCCATAATATCACTATTTGCTGTAGGTGCCCTCAAGTGAATGAGGGGCCTGTGCTGGGTATGTTGGGCCTTTACTCTCTCCCTTGGGTATCTATGCAATGTGAACCAGTTAGCAGGGTACAATGGGTCGCTGTTAAGAGGTGCACTGAGCTATTTCAAAGCTCTTGGATCGAATTTTTAGCTCCCTATAGTGACAAATAAATTGAAGCCGTGTTCATCCGGCATCCAAGATGGCCACCGGTTTCACTTAGCCGCTCTACAAGTCTCAAGTTCCTTAAAGGTATGCAGCACCCTGCTGCTCCTAGAGCTGGATGTCCAGGCTAAATCTGATTAACAGGCAGACTTGGAAAGTTTAAGATGCTTTGGTTGCTCTTTATGGTAGGTGAGCAGTGTAGGATAAAAGTTTGTTCAGAGCTCACAGAATGTGCGTCCGCTCACCTACCCGGCTGGCTCTCTCATCCCTTTTGCAGACATTTTTATGTGTATATCTGCGTGGGGAGAGGTGGTGTCTTCTCCGTTATTCTAATGACTGCTTGGTGTGCCTTTTCTGGTCTTTCTCCCATTTCCCTGCTAGCCCTCATCTACATGTTGTAAGGTGTGTTTGATAATCGGCTCTTTGACTTACCACATCTTAGCGTGTTAGATGCGAGTACACTTGATCTGAGGTCTCCGTTCTCGTGTTTGGAGCTGTACGGGTCTCTGCTCATGTTTTATATATTGCACAGTGTATTAGATGCTGCGTGCTGCGCCGTCTTCTAGGCCTTGATCTGAGCCCGGAACTCTGTCTGCTTGCACCGCTTCCTAATGTGATCGGGTTCTCTCAGCTGTTTCCTTGAGTGTTTAGACCATGATTTTTCCTCTTGTTAGGGTAATTTAGTTGCCAATTCCCTCTGTTTGACGGTCTATCAGGGTAGATTGCTACAGAGCTTCACAGGAATGCGGCCATGTTCTTCTGTGGCCAGCTCCGCCCCCGTGACCATCTAATTTTGTGTTATAATCTTAATCTAATCAAAAACATGTGAAGAGTTGTATAAAAGCACTGATCCTACCCCTCCGTTAGCGTCCCAAACCACAATATGCCCCATCTGTAGGTGAATGGAACATTCCAAAAACTGCATTCATTACGTAGGCAATACATCCTACCGCCCATCTCATCTGTATGGTTTAAAATGCGTTGCCACGGTTACACTCATAACTACAAAATGTAGTCACTCCCCTTACATATCGTATTTGAAATCGGCCAATATTGCAATAAACACCCTTACTTAGGGCATGCCATCCAAATACTTCTGGCATCAATATACCACTGGTGTGAATCGTACTGCCTATACATATGAAAAAACTCAAAAAAAAATAAATGATGGTGATGGATGTGCAAGATTATAAACAAGAGATCACTCGTCAACTTGCTGATGAAGTAACCTATATTGTGTTGGAGAATGATCCGACTGTGACACTAAAACGTGAGATCGATAGTAAGATATCCCAATGGAAACAGGAAGGATTAATTGCAGACCATGAAGCCCGGTTCTTACAGAGGAATTTCCCTATAACTCCTATCATTTATACGCTGCTAAAAATACATAAAAACTTGAGGTGTCATCCAGGAAGACAGATCGTCTCAGCTCGTGGATCTCTCCTCCAACCCTTGGCTATGTTTGTAGACCATTTCCTTCAACCTCTGGTTAAGAGAATGAGATCGTATATACAGGACTCAACATCATTCATTCAACAAATCTCCTGCTTGGAAATTATCCAAGAGAAGGCCTTTTGGTCACTATGGACATCTCAAGTTTATATACAGTAATTCCGCACATAGCAGGAGTAGCGGCAGTGGCCAATGGCTTGAGGCATATGCCATATATTGGCCCACCAGAACATGTTTTGATTGATCTTCTCACTATCTGCTTGGAAAGAAATTACTTCCACTTTGATAACAAATTCTACCTCCAAATTGCAGGCACAGCAATGGGGTCCAATGTGGCCCCATCGCTGGCGAATCTATTCATGCCTGAGTATGAAACTTCACTAATGAAGGTGTATGAGAATACATCTATAAAGTTCTATTGTAGATATATAGACAACCTGTTTTTGATCTGGCAGGACGATGTGAAGTCATTTGAGCAATGGGTCAACACACTAAATACACTGGATAGTACCATCAGGTTCCAATATGTGGTCAATACTAACACAGTGGACTATTTGGATGTGAGGGTGTTCAAAACCCTGGGTTCACTTGGCACTACACTCATCAGGAAGAGTACCGACAAAAATACTATCCTCTATGCGAAGAGTTGTCATCAACCATCCCTCATTAGGAACATACCTAACGCTCAAAGGGTAGTACGGAATAACACGGACCCTGAACTGTGCCATATCCAATTAGCTGAGATGACAGAAAGATTTGTACAATGGGGGTACAGCAGAAAACAACTCGTGACTATGTGTGACCAGGCGGTTCAGGAGGAAACCAAAATGAATAAAGTTGAACAAAACAATAAGGAACAACTTACCTTTGTAACGACCTATTCCCATGACCAATATCGGATTATGAGAGCAATTAAGGACGAATGGAAGTTAATAGAATCTGATAGTACACTGCCATTCACACAGTGGGAGACACCACGTCTAGCTTATCGTAGAGGCAGAAGCCTGAGGGACTCCCTAATGAAAACGGATTTTACACCATTGTCTGATGAACAATTATGGCTGAGGAAGAAGAATGGATGCTTTACATGTCTAAGTTGCGTCACTTGTAACAGCATGCACACAGGGAACACTTTCCAACATCCTGAAAGGAGGAAGAAGTATAGGATAATTTTTTTCCTGACATGCACTACTACTCACATCATATATCTCCTCAATTCCCCTTGTGGGATGTTTTATATTGGAAAGACGACCGATGATGCCAGGACAAGGATGGCCAACCACCGGTCCAGTATAAGATCTGCCCTAAAGAGCGGGAAATCCGATCAACCTGTGGCCCAACATTTTCTTGAGAAGGGACACACAGTGACTGATCTAAGATTCCACTTAATTGACCATGTGCCGAGTCTAAGACGAGGTGGAAATAGGGCAAGGATATTGCTCCAGAAAGAGGCCCGTTGGATCCATGAGCTGGGAACTTTGGCACCTAGAGGCCTGAATGTACACTCAGGCTGGCAAGCATTCCTGGGATGACTGACCTTGATGACCTGAGTTGTTCATTTTTCAGACGAGAGTCCTAACTGATTCATGCTATGATGAGAGTACATGATCCCATTACATATCTGTAGGCTATTCCTTTTATGCATCTGTCTCTACTTGTCTTCGGAAGTTTGGGTATCAACTCAACCCTTATGAAATGTGTCTCTGGTTGTGTTTATACATTTGGGGTTCGATGTAATGATAATGAACCCGTGTTATTATGTTGCAAGGATAGGCATATTTGTTTTTAACATTGTACTTCATACATTTATATTTTATTTAATTAATTTTTAGATACACACAGTGCACTCTAATACACTATATATATATATGCACATAGTTATCAATGTCTGATCTGATGACCCTGTCCCTGTGCCTACATATGCCCTTGGGTGTGGTGACCTCCATCTTATAGCCCTTGTTTTATAAGAGGTGGTAAACTAATAGTGGCACTTAACCCCACCTGGGGCATCAAGCTGCATACGGAGCTTGATAAATATGCCCCTATGTCAGCAGTTTTGCAACAATGTTATACATAAGCAAGAGTTCTAGATGGCAGCACTATTTCCTGTAATTTAGTGTTCCAGGCGTGCAATCTATCTATCTAGATATCTCTTCAATAAAGAACAACAAGAGAATGAAGCATATTTGATAATAGAAGTAAATTGGAAACTTTTTAAAAAAAAATTATTCTCTATCTGAATCGTAAAAGGAAAAAATTGGGTTTCATGTCCCTTTTTTTTTTTTTTTTTTTTTAAGCAACATACATCAATGAGAAAAAAGAAAAAGAATAAATCAAGATATGCATTACAGTACATGCATTGTTTACAGGGAAAAATAAACAAATCAATAGGCATTACAATAATGCAGTATTTACTAAGGCTGAAATCAAACTATAAAGTAGCCTACTCTTTAGACTACCTGAGGGGGCTGGAAACGTTAGGGGAGAGATTTTTTTTTATATATATTGCTTCCTCCTTTTCCAATCATATATATATATATATATATATAAATATACTGTGTAACAGCAAGCAAAACAAAGCACTCACTGGTCTTTTGACATCAAAGGGGAAAACTTTAATAAGTGACGTTTCTGGACCTTTAGCGTCCCTTCTTCTGACAAACACAAAGTGCAAATGAACAAACTTATAAAGTTTGTTCCCCCAAAGCAAACTCCAATCACAGGAGATCGTGTGCAAAACTAAAAGACTAAACCATTCTGTAAGCTCAAAAACTCTTCCTACGCAATATATATATATATATATATATATATATATATATATATATATATATATATATATATATATATATATATAAACATTTATGTGTACATAGTGGAAAGTGACCATCTAATTATTATTATTATTTTTTTTTAACCTCTTAAGGACATATGACGGAATTATTCCGTCATAAAACAATTGAGCAAACTGAAAGCTGTGTCCTTAAAGGGTTAAGCTTTACTATTTCTGTACTGGGTTATTTATTTATTTATTTTCTTTATATTTTTTATTGAGGTACTGAGAATAGGCATACAAACAGTATAAACAGACAAGAGAAATTGCAATATAGTAGATTGTCATATCATACCAGAGGGAAAATATGCAGTCCATCCTAGTTCTGTAATAATATGTAAAGTCCTCTGCACATCGCCTCCATAAAATAATGAACATTGAAAGATAGTCAGATTAATACACAATGCCTATATAAAAGCTAGCCTTCCACAACAAACCCAAAAGGCCACTCTTGGACCTTAAACCAGAAAATAAGTCTGAGAGTGAGGGAAGGTGTAATAGAGTGAAGAGACCACTTTTGGATCTCCCTAAGATGACCTCAGATTTTATATTTTGTTGTTTAAGTAATATAGTGAGATATGGAGGTATGTTGCATTGTATGTAGAAAAAAAAAAAAACGCTAGACAATCCTGCTATGCTAGGTAAGGAAAATAAGGATAATATTATGT
The DNA here is from genome assembly GCF_027579735.1 of Bombina bombina. Taxonomy (NCBI): domain Eukaryota; kingdom Metazoa; phylum Chordata; class Amphibia; order Anura; family Bombinatoridae; genus Bombina; species Bombina bombina. Next base: position 448,835,776 of record NC_069504.1, on the reverse strand, counting down.
TGTACTGCAAGATGCGCTTTAAAAAAATTAGGAAGGGTTGCGGTATAAGCAAGATAAACCACAAAGGTAATCCTCCTAAACTAGGAGGCTCATTATGTATTGATGATGGGGGGGGGGGGGGGGGGAGGTGGTAAGTTCAATGCAGCAAGAAAAGCTGGCTCTAACCTCGTAGATTAATACAACCATATATACAATCTCAGGGACATATGAGGGAAACATAAGAATAAGCTGAGCGCATGTTGGACTAAAGGTGTACCTAGCACATTGGAATGTCAAAATCTATGCTCACAAAACTGACATGTTTTATGTGATTTATTTAAGAAGTAGTGAATGGTAAGGCCCTACATTGTAGAATGGATGCAAGTCCAGCCTGCCTTGGGAGCATGATGGAGGTTGTAGGGCAATGCTATGTGTCTGAGTGTATTAACAGCTACAGCAACAGATAATAAATTTGCACCCTATGTCACATACTGACAAACACAAATTAGCTATAGGATATATCCCAGGGAGCAAAAAATGTTTTAAGAAAAATAAAAGATTAAATGTGGAGAAAAGAGAGGCAAAACTGGTGGCGTCGGCCACAAGTCACCAACAAACATCCTTATCTATCAGTGTATGATCGGTAAGTTGAGCTTGCTGCAATAACCCACTGGGACAGCTAGAGAAAGGTAGTCTACTAAATCCATACATACTTTATACACATTAGGTAAGCATTTCCTAAGTAATATTATCAATTTGCACATTTTAGGGCATAAGTTTTGCTCAAAGTGTGAAATCATACCTCTAAGCATAAAAAAAAATTAGCAGTTATAACGGTATCTATAACACTGTGAAATTAGTATGGCTAGAATAAAGGGTGTGCAGTCTCAGTACTAGTGGTGTCTGTGTAGATTAAGTACCAAGATGCGAGTACTCTGGGGCTAAGCCAAATGTAGGTTTGTATTTAACTTTATTAAGCAAGTAAACCACATCACTCGGGTATGGGCCCTATAACCAAGGACAGGTGTGTCAATTATATTGATAAATTAGGTAGAACCTAACAGTCCAGCCAATATTGGTAGGCCTCTCAATCACCAGCTTAAAGATGTAAGAGTAAGAATTTACGGCATGCCGCCCTGCAATCACATTTGGACTATTAATTTTAAGACTCTGACCCTTGCTCTGGGCTTTAATTCAAGGTCTAAGGTTATGCGGATGTAGTGTAAGGTGTAGGACCAACATTAACTAATGGGAATAATACAGAAAAACAAATAAGATCATGTTCTGCAATTAAAGTTTAGAAAGGAATATATTAGCTGTTCCCAGGAGCCAATGAGAACCCCCTAAGCATAAAAACAGTTATCAAACAGAGAACTATTAGTAGGGGTTAAAATAACAGATGTACTTTACGCATAGAGATAGAGGATGGTCATACATATCCTAATATTATGAGGTAGAATAAACAAAAAGAAAAGTATAAACTGGAACAAACCAAACCAAAGTTAACTGAAAGTCCAAAACATGGTGCACTAACATAACAGTTGACAATAAGGCCAGTCTTAACTCTGTGTAAAAGAGAAAAAAAAAAAAAGGAAAAAGAGCTCAGCCTACGCCAACTCTCACAATTTCAATGTGGAGTACTGCAGTATGGACAGGGATTCGCACACCAAATTCTTGAGAGCCAAACAATTCTGAAGATTTTTTGTTTCGATAGTTGTTCATCTGCTCTGCTTTACTCAATATGATATCTCTCAAACTGGAAATTGAAGTTGTGACTGCATGTCTCAGCTTCTTCTGGTTCATTGCCATGCCTGGCCAATATTCCACAGAAGTACATGAGCTTTTCCATATTGAAGTTGCATTGCTCTCTAGAATACTCCTCAGACTTTCATCCATAACTGAGCCCTCTGATACTCCACACATTATGGGATTAAATACCAAGCTAGAAGAGGTAGATGGGGAGCGCTGGATCCCCCGAGCGTGCCCGCCAACACACTCTGCAGGGGTGACTATGGGAAGGGTTAGCTGGTGAACAGGTTGCGTATCATTGTATCGAAACGCTGCGTGTAGCTCGTCCTCCAGTACGTTATGATGGGCTTGGAGTAGACTTCGTAGCTTAGCAAGGAAAACAATAGTCCCCTCCATAATATCACTATTTGCTGTAGGTGCCCTCAAGTGAATGAGGGTCCTGTGCTGGGTGTGTTGGGCCTTTACTCTCTCCCTTGGGTATCTATGCAATGTGAACCAGTTAGCAGGGTACAATGGGTCGCTGTTAAGAGGTGCACTGAGCTATTTCAAAGCTCTTGGATCGAATTTTTAGCTCCCTATAGTGACAAATAAATTGAAGCCGTGTTCATCCGGCATCCAAGATGGCCACCGGTTTCACTTAGCCGCTCTACAAGTCTCAAGTTCCTTAAAGGTATGCAGCACCCTGCTGCTCCTAGAGCTGGATGTCCAGGCTAAATCTGATTAACAGGCAGACTTGGAAAGTTTAAGATGCTTTGGTTGCTCTTTATGGTAGGTGAGCAGTGTAGGATAAAAGTTTGTTCAGAGCTCACAGAATGTGCGTCCGCTCACCTACCCGGCTGGCTCTCTCATCCCTTTTGCAGACATTTTTATGTGTATATCTGCGTGGGGAGAGGTGGTGTCTTCTCCGTTATTCTAATGACTGCTTGGTGTGCCTTTTCTGGTCTTTCTCCCATTTCCCTGCTAGCCCTCATCTACATGTTGTAAGGTGTGTTTGATAATCGGCTCTTTGACTTACCACATCTTAGCGTGTTAGATGCGAGTACACTTGATCTGAGGTCTCCGTTCTCATGTTTGGAGCTGTACGGGTCTCTGCTCATGTTTTATATATTGCACAGTGTATTAGATGCTGCGTGCTGCGCCGTCTTCTAGGCCTTGATCTGAGCCCGGAACTCTGTCTGCTTGCACCGCTTCCTAATGTGATCGGGTTCTCTCAGCTGTTTCCTTGAGTGTTTAGACCATGATTTTTCCTCTTGTTAGGTAAATTTAGTTGCCAATTCCCTCTGTTTGACGGTCTATCAGGGTAGATTGCTACAGAGCTTCACAGGAATGCGGCCATGTTCTTCTGTGGCCAGCTCCGCCCCCGTGACCATCTAATTTTGTGTTATAATCTTAATCTAATCAAAAACATGTGAAGAGTTGTATAAAAGCACTGATCCTACCCCTCCGTTAGTGTCCCAAACCACAATATGCCCCATCTGTAGGTGAATGGAACATTCCAAAAACTGCATTCATTACGTAGGCAATACATCCTACCGCCCATCTCATCTGTATGGTTTAAAATGCGTTGCCACGGTTACACTCATAACTACAAAATGTAGTCACTCCCCTTACATATCGTATTTGAAATCGGCCAATATTGCAATAAACACCCTTACTTAGGGCATGCCATCCAAATACTTCTGGCATCAATATACCACTGGTGTGAATCGTACTGCCTATACATATGAAAAAACTCAAAAAAAAATAAATGATGGTGATGGATGTGCAAGATTATAAACAAGAGATCACTCGTCAACTTGCTGATGAAGTAACCTATATTGTGTTGGAGAATGATCCGACTGTGACACTAAAACGTGAGATCGATAGTAAGATATCCCAATGGAAACAGGAAGGATTAATTGCTGACCATGAAGCCCGGTTCTTACAGAGGAATTTCCCTATAACTCCTATCATTTATACGCTGCTAAAAATACATAAGGACTTGAGGTGTCATCCAGGAAGACAGATCGTCTCAGCTCGTGGATCTCTCCTCCAACCCTTGGCTATGTTTGTAGACCATTTCCTTCAACCTCTGGTTAAGAGAATGAGATCGTATATACAGGACTCAACATCATTCATTCAACAAATCACCTGCTTGGAAATTATCCAAGAGAAGGCCTTTTGGTCATTATGGACATCTCGAGTTTATATACAGTAATTCCGCACATAGCAGGAGTAGCGGCAGTGGCCAATGGCTTGAGGCATATGGCATATATTGGCCCACCAGAACATGTTTTGATTGATCTTCTCACTATCTGCTTGGAAAGAAATTACTTCCACTTTGATAACAAATTCTACCTCCAAATTGCAGGCACAGCAATGGGGTCCAATGTGGCCCCATCGTTGGCGAATCTATTCATGCCTGAGTATGAAACTTCACTAATGAAGGTGTATGAGAATACATCTATAAAGTTCTATTGTAGATATATAGACAACCTGTTTTTGATCTGGCAGGACGATGTGAAGTCATTTGAGCAATGGGTCAACACACTAAATACACTGGATAGTACCATCAGGTTCCAATATGTGGTCAATACTAACACAGTGGACTATTTGGATGTGAGGGTGTTCAAAACCCTGGGTTCACTTGGCACTACACTCTTCAGGAAGAGTACCGACAGAAATACTATCCTCCATGCGAAGAGTTGTCATCAACCATCCCTCATTAGGAACATACCTAACGCTCAAAGGGTATTACGGAATAACACGGACCCTGAACTGTGCCATATCCAATTAGCTGAGATGACAGAAAGATTTGTACAATGGGGGTACAGCAGAAAACAACTCGTGACTATGTGTGACCAGGCGGTTCAGGAGGAAACCAAAATGAATAAAGTTGAACAAAACAATAAGGAACAACTTACCTTTGTAACGACCTATTCCCATGACCAATATCGGATTATGAGAGCAATTAAGGACGAATGGAAGTTAATAGAATCTGATAGTACACTGCCATTCACACAGTGGGAGACACCACGTCTAGCTTATCGTAGAGGCAGAAGCCTGAGGGACTCCCTAATGAAAACGGATTTTACACCATTGTCTGATGAACAATTATGGCTGAGGAAGAAGAATGGATGCTTTACATGTCTAAGTTGCGTCACTTGTAACAGCATGCACACAGGGAACACTTTCCAACATCCTGAAAGGAGGAAGAAGTATAGGATAATTTTTTTCCTGACATGCACTACTACTCACATCATATATCTCCTCAATTCCCCTTGTGGGATGTTTTATATTGGAAAGACGACCGATGATGCCAGGACAAGGATGGCCAACCACCGGTCCAGTATAAGATCTGCCCTAAAGAGCGGGAAATCCGATCAACCTGTGGCCCAACATTTTCTTGAGAAGGGACACACAGTGACTGATCTAAGATTCCACTTAATTGACCATGTGCCGAGTCTAAGACGAGGTGGAAATAGGGCAAGGATATTGCTCCAGAAAGAGGCCCGTTGGATCCATGAGCTGGGAACTTTGGCACCTAGAGGCCTGAATGTACACTCAGGCTGGCAAGCATTCCTGGGATGACTGACCTTGATGACCTGAGTTGTTCATTTTTCAGACGAGAGTCCTAACTGATTCATGCTATGATGAGAGTACATGATCCCATTACATATCTGTAGGCTATTCCTTTTATGCATCTGTCTCTACTTGTCTTCGGAAGTTTGGGTATCAACTCAACCCTTATGAAATGTGTCTCTGGTTGTGTTTATACATTTGGGGTTCGATGTAATGA